>NC_091829.1:94351993-94651993 GCF_038994185.2 Dermacentor albipictus | reverse complement strand
AACAAATGTCAGATGATGGGGTTTACGGGAACACAAAATAGCCAGAAGATTATATCAGGTTTATTAGTCAATTATTTTCTACAATACCATGAAAGGCACTCTTATCGTAGGATTAGGCTTGGTAAGCAAGAAAGGGCGCGAATACGAAATGCGGGTGGTGGCGCTGCCTTGAAGTTCCCGCACCGCCTTGTGACGTCATGGACTTGAACAGCGTCAGGGTGTCTTTTTCTTCAACAGTAATGATCGACTACGTTGTGTTCCAAATGAAATAAGAAGAAGCCACAGATCGAACTTAGCAAGTTTAAAAAATTTGCACTTAGCTACAATGGTGAAAACACGAAAACAAACAAACAAAACAAACATTACTTTGACATCCGTGACGTCACGGTGTACTACCTGCCCTCGGAATTCAGCGCGAAATTCAAGAAAAATGGAACCTTGACCTTCGTTTCTTGTAGTAATCAACCGATTGCCCCGATATTAACGAAAATAGAGTTCTGAAAGAACATTCTATCGGTTTAAACTGACTAAGTGCTTCTTAATAATTATTTAAAGTGCGACTTGCCGCAAAGCATGCTTAGTAATTAGATGAACAAAAAGGGACACCAGATAAAGCAATGTATCCTTTTGCAATGTAGGTACTGCAGTACTGAGTTCGTGCGTTCACCATTCTGATGGAAAGAAAATTACTTCGCATTGCAACGAGTTCGTGCTTGTGTAGTCCGCTACCCAACGGGTATACAGTGCTCTGGAACATCGTGCTTCAAGCTCGATCGCTTTTAGCATCGCGCCTCTAATGACTCGAGGACTTCTCTGTACTCACATTCCACACTCGCTAGAGGCCGTTCAACGAAGCGAGCCGGTTTCGTACTATCCATTCGGTCGAGTAAAGCGGGGACTTGGAGACCACAGACCGGCTTCAATATTAGCGGTCCATCGAGCCGCCTCTCGCTTCGAGGACAGGTCCGTACTTACAGACGCGACACGCAGGCCGCAGACGGCAAGGGTGTTACAGCGCCTCTCGACGCAGCACAGGAACTGATAACACGCTTATCACCGAGCCGGCAAGGAAAGCAAACGCACACACGCGCAGTCAATTGCGCGTCGATTAGCCGCCGGTTCTCTGTGGTTTCCGCCCACCCGCTGCGCGTCTAATGAGGAGAATCGAAGGTGATAACCGCGCCGCGGCAGTAAGCAGTGCCGTAAGCAGGACAGTAAGTGAGACTGTAAGCAGTGCCCGAAGTGACGATAGGAGAGCTGTTTAACGCCCCGAATATCCGCGCCAGGACGCGAGGGGCGCATGCCGCGTTGGCTTGCGGACTGATTCCCACCGTGCTTTTAGCTGGAACAGCTATTTTTAGCTATTAGTGCGAAGCTTTATTTGAGAACCCTCCCAGATTTTCCCGACGGTGGCTGCTTCCTTGCCGAATGTGTTTGCAGGTGTACATACAGGGGACATACGAAAGTACCCACGAAGTAGCTCGGATGAACCTTGAACTCTGATCACGTATTTCCTGCTCTGTTCGGCGTTACAACAACAGAATTAAATAACTGCCTGCATAAAACCTGCCCATATAATATCGACTCATAGATATCTCCAAAGCAGACTGATGATCGGTTAATAGATTGGTTAATTATAGTTCACGATTTTTTTTTAAATTGAGTCTTTCGGTACGTGTCACTGGGGTCGTGCGCATTTTTGACCGATACTCCAAGATGGGTATTGTCCCAGTGCGACACAAGAGGTATAGAATCCCTAAATGTTGATTGACACGTGTCCTCACTATACTCTTTGCCTGCACCTGCCATCGCCAAATCGCATGCGCATATCCGTTAGCTGCAAAACTTTTAATTAACAACCTTACTAACGTCTCGCATAGATTCCGACCTGTGCGTTGTACTTCCACGACTTTCTTTTTTGTATTTTTTCCTTCTTTTCTTTTTGCACTGTAATGCGCGATAGGGCCACGATATGGAATCGACAATGCGATTCTAAATCTGGCAGCGGAAGATAGGGAAAGCCCGGCAGCGCAGGCTGGCGCTAATGATAACTGACGGGCTTTTAACCTGGCTGCTTTTCCCCCAAGATCCTTTCTCAATTTCTCACGGGCGACTTGGAACAGTCGTAGCATGCGTGCAGCACACAACTACTTCGTCGGTATCCCACTTGACTCAATAACTTAGCCTATGGCCCGAATGTACACCTCTACCCTGCAGAGAGACGCATATCACCCTTGTTCTTAGCATGGAAAATCACTCCTGCTGGCGTGCAATCAGTTGCTATGACAACTCTGCGACAAATTAGTTGTGCTTCATGAAACGGAAAATTGTGATCTACGCCTCAGTATATATAGCCAGAAGCTACGAAAGCGACCGCCTTGGAAAGACGTTGGTCCCCGGTTCGATCCCCAGACGAGGACGAACTTTTTCGTCAAACTGCGGAGCTTTCTGGCCGAGAAACCCGTATTTACGTTGTAGCTTGGTGCTACACTCGTGCAGATGACAATATTTTTTTCAACTCCTCGCTCCTAACGTGCCTTCTAACGTACACGAAGGCTATTCGAACGGCGTTAGCGTAACTGGGCCTCGAACCTTCTGCTCGTGATTTAACCTAACCTAATTTCGCCGTAGCGAACGCTATACACCAATTGACTATTTGAATCGTTCATGAGATTTAATAGCAAGAGAGACGGAAAAAATAGGGAAGGCACCAAGACGCAGTTCCTGCCACCCTTACGCGGGTAGAACATGGTTAAGGGATGAAAAGAAAGAAAGGAGGGCGGAGGAGGAAGGGACTAGCGGTTGTCTTCATCACGCTTACAGTCGGTCACCGATGCCAGTCGATTTCGTAGGGAACTTCTCAAGCGCACCCTTCGGGAGTTCTGTTTCGCGACTGCTCAAAATATGCACCGAAGACTTCGCGAACGCTTACACCATTATGCCGTGCAATACGCCCGCCATTCCCGAGCCTTTTCATCATCATCATCAGCCTGGTTACGCCCACTGCAGGGCAAAGGCCTCTCCCATATTTCTCCAACAACCCAGGTAATGTACTAATTGTGGCCATGCCGTCCCTGCAAATTTCTTAATCTCATCCGCCCACCTAACTTTCTGCCGTCCCCTGCTACGCTTCCCTTCCCTTGGAATCCAGTCCGTAACCCTTAATGACCATCGGTTATCTTCCCTCCTCATTACATGTCCTGCCCATGCCCATTTCTTTTTCTTGATTTCAACAAAGATGTCATTAACTCGCGTTTGTTCCCTCACCCAATCTGCTCTTTTCTTATCCCTTAACGTTACACCTATCATTCTTCTTTCCATAGCTCGTTGCGTCGTCCTCAATTTGAGTAGAACCCTTTTCGTAATCCTCCAGGTTTCTGCCCCGTAGGTGAGTACTGGTAAGGCACAGCTATTATACGCTTTTCTCTTGAGGGATAATGGCAACCTGCTGTTCATGATCTGAGAATGCCTGCCAAACGCACCCCAGCCCATTCTCATTCTTCTGATTATTTCTGTCTCATCATCCGGATCCGCAGTCACTACCTGCCCTAAGTAGATGTATTCCCTTACGACTTCCAGTGCCTCGCTGCCTATTGTAAAATGCTGCTCTCTTCCGAGACTGTTAAACATTACTTTAGTTTTCTGCAGATTAATTTTTAGACCCACTCTTCTGCTTTGCCTCTCCAGGTCAGTGAGCATGCATTGCAGTTGGTCCCCTGAGTTACAAAGCAAGGCAATATCATCAGCGAATCGCAAGTTACTAAGGCATTCTCCATTAACTTTTATTGCCATTTCTTCCCAATCCAGGTCTCTGAATACCTCCTGTAAACACGCTGTGAATAGCATTGGAGAGATCGTATCTCCCTGCCTGACGCCTTTCTTTATTGGGATTTTGTTGCTTTCTTTATGGAGGACTACGGTGGCTGTGGAGCCGCTATAGATATTTTTCAGTATTTTTACATATGGCTCGTCTACACCCTGATTCCGTAATGCCTCCATGACTGCTGAGGTTTCGACAGAATCAAATGCTTTCTCGTAATCAATGAAAGCTATATATAAGGGTTGGTTATATTCCGCACATTTCTCTATCACCTGATTGATAGTGTGAATATGATCTATTGTTGAGTAGCCTTTACGGAATCCTGCCTGGTCCTTTGCTTGACAGAAGTCTAACGTGTTCCTGATTCTATTTGCGATTACCATAGTAAATAGTTTGTAGGCAACGGACAGTAAGCTGATCGGTCTATAATCTTTCAAGTCTTTGGCGTCCCCTTTCTTATGGATTAGGATTATGTTAGCGTTTTTCCAAGATTCCGGTACGCTCGACCTTATGAGGCATTGCGTATACAGGGTGGCCAGTTTCTCTAGAACAATCTGGCCACCATCCTTCAGTAAATCTGCTGTTACCAGATCCTCCCCAGCTGCCTTCCCCCTTTGCATATCTCCCAAGGCTTTCTTTACTTCTTCCGGCGTTACCTGTGGGATTTCGAATTCCTCTAGACTATTTTCTCTTTCATTATCGTCATGGGTGGCACTGGCACTGTATAAATCTCTATAGAACTCCTCAGCCACTTGTACTATCTCATCCATATTAGTAATGATATTGCCGGCTTTGTCTCTTAACGCATACATCTGATTCTTGCCAATTCCTAGTTTCTTCTTCACTGTTTTTAGGCTTCCTCCGTTCCTGAGAGCATGTTCAATTCTATCCATATTATACTTCCTTATGTCAGCTGTCTTACGCTTGTTGATTAACTTCGAAAGTTCTGCCAGTTCTATTCTAGCAGTAGGGTTAGAGGCTTTCATACATTGGCGTTTCTTGATGAGATCTTTCGTCTCCTGCGATAGTTTACTGGTATCCTGCCTAACGGAGTTACCACCCACCTCCATTGCACACTCCTTAATGATATCCACAAGATTGTCGTTCATTGCTTCAACACTAAGGTCCTCTTCCTGAGTTAAAGCCGAATACCTGTTCTGAAGCTTGATCTGGAATTCCTCTATTTTCCCTCTTACCGCTAACTCATTGATCGGCCTTGATCGAGCCTTTTATTGCGCTTTAATAAATCCCAGCTTACTTCTTCACTCTCCGTTACATATATATTCGCCGCAAGTGCCTGCATGTTTCACCGGCTGTGCCGACGGCAGCGTCCAGCTTGGCGTTCTCACCGATGCCCTTGACTCAGGCTGCGTGTTGCTGACTGCTCTTTGATTGGCATTTGATAGCGAGTCATGCCGCCCGTGCCCAAAGTTCACTTGAGTTGCTGACTACAGACTTGATACGAAACCTGATAGCGGCTTCATGGATGACATTTATGAATGTTTCTCATCAGAGGGTTGAACTTGCTTTCACCTTTGCGCATCCCTCTTGCTATGTCATCATCAACCCTCACCACACCTTTATGTCCCCGTTCCCCCTCCCCCTGTGCAGAGTAGCAGGCTAGAGCACCTTAGCTCAGGGCGACCTCTCTGCCTTCTTTCAATTAAATTATCTCTCTCTATCACTGCGGAACTTCCCCTTACGAGATTCGTTGTCAAAATGCGAAACAAACGCAGTTCTCCTGAAGTGTATGGTCTAGATAAAGTAAGTGGCGCTCGGCTGGAACCGTTTCAGCGTTTCCCACTTTGCCCGAAGTACCTGCTGCTGAACGCCAGGGCGAGGTGGTCGACGGCCTCGAAGCAGGCCTGCGACGAGGACGATCCCCCGGGCCCGTAGTCGTGGCCCTTGACCCGCTGGATGAGCGCCGAGGCGGCGACCAGCAGCTCGGCCGACTGGATGGGCGGGTACTTCTCCAGGATGGAGCGGAGGATGCGGAGCACCTGGCCCAGCCGCTCGTGCGCCGCCACCAGTCGCGTCTCGCGGCGCTGCTTCTCTGCACACGGGGTCCGAGACGACGCACAGTCAAGCACTTTGAGCATTGCGTACGTTCCAACTGGTCGACGCGACATTTAAAAGGAAGGTTAAGCTAACTCGGGTGCCAACTTTCACTTCCCTGTTCAAATACACTTGACACGGAGCACTACCTCCGAGAGACAATTTCTAGAGCAATTTGAATGACATTTGTTGCATTTACGAGAAAAAATAAAGCTGAATTCTACCGAATGTACGAAGCAGAATTTAGATTGAGCACCTCCAAGATTAAAAAAAAAAAGAACGAAAGAAAACGTTAGTACGAAATTTATAAATGTGTAACTGTTTGCCAAAAGCAGACATCCTTTCAAAGACAGATATAGATTTCTCAAGCCACTCCTCGTTGTAGGAGTCGTCGGGGAAAATCCAGCTCCTGGCGACCGCTTCCTTGGAGTAACGGCAACAGATCCGGTTTCGGGGGCCGCATACGCCGGAAACGATTTCGGGAGCCAGAAACACGGCATTTCGGCCATGTTTTTTGGCCATGTTGCGGCCATGTTTTTCCGTGTGCAGGGAAAAACGAACGTTTTCGCACTTCTCCCTTTTTTTTACTCCCGCAAAGAACGTTTTTGGACACGTTTGCGCTATTCCTAGCAGATATTGCTGATTGGTAGATAAAAATCATAGTGATGTCGAATAAACATTGGCATGTAACCACGAAATTATGGTTTTATTATCGACAGCAAGGCGCCGGAATTGAAACATGTATAACGATAGTAGAGTTGCGTATGCACTGAGATGTTATGCATGATGGAGTGTGGTGGCACTTGCCGCCGCCCCGTTTGAAATGGAAATTAACAATATTGTTGTTGTGGTTGTTGCACATCTTTCCTATGTTATTCAAACCTAAACAGTTGTTTCTTTTCTTCTAATTTCACTTTACCGCGTGTATTTCGCCACACGGGGCGCACACACACACACACACACGTATACACCCACCGTGTGCCTCCGGCGCGAAGGCCTTCCTGAGCCTCCCCAGGGCCTCCTTGAAGGCTCGCACGTCGTGCGTGAGCACCAGGATGTCCTCGCGCTGCACCATGGCGCCCGCCGAGGCCGACGCGCCGCCCCCGTGGCGGCCCTCGTCCCGGGCCCCGCTGCTGTCGTTGCTGCTGGCGCTGCTCGCGCTGCTGGCCAGGCTGGTCGCCGACTGCGCGTGAACCCCGAAGACGACGCAATGTCCAATCAATGACAAAAAAAAAAATACACCCGCCGTGGTTGCTCAGTGGCTATGGTGTTGAGCACGAGGTCGCGGGATCGAATCCCGGCCACGGCGGCCGCATTTCGATGGGGGGCGAAATGCGAAAACACCCGTGTACTTAGATTTAGGTGCACGTTAAAGAACCCCAGGCGGTCCAAATTTCCGGAGTCCCCCACTACGGCGTGCCTCATAATCAGAAAGTGGTTTTGGCACGTAAAACCCCATAATTAAATTAAAATTAAAATGAGATAAGTCACGTCGGTTAAAGTCCAGAAATTGCACGGTGACTTATGTGGGACGCTGTAGCGGAGGGTGCCGAGAAGGAGACAGTCAACGGTATTCGTTGAAATGCGAAGAATTCTTATACCTATAGGCGCCTGCGTGCTGTATAGTGTGCCCGTAAAGTCACGGTGCATTTCTGACCGGTCGCAGGAAAGCAACAAAACAAGACAGAAACGTGAAATCTTCACCTCAGTTAAAAGGGAAGCTCTCCAAGTTTCCGCAGTACGACGTGCGAGGGCGTGCGCACGCAGGTGATGACGCAGGTGATGACGTAGCACCACGAACTGCGCAGCCGTGGTTCAGCCAACGCCACTCCACGCGTGGACGGTACAGAGGAAAGCTCGGCGTGTTCTGTGGCTTGCTAAATTCGAAACCGGGGCCAACGTGCAACGCGAACATCGTCGCGGGTACAACGAAGCGCCACCGCATAGGAATAACACTGATCGGTGGGATAAGCAGCTGAAGGATACCGGCCAGCTTGCTGCACAAAGCCCGTTCTAGTAGGCCAGCGGTATGTGACGAGTCTGTAGATGCTATACGGGCGAGTTACCTAAGGAACCCCAAGAAATCTGTGCGCGCGTGTGCTCTACAATTACTGAACAGGTATAAGCTTGGAGAGTTTTCCTTTTATTTCGTGAAGATTTCGGATTCCTGTCTTATTTCCTTCATTTCCTGCGACCTGTCAAAAGTGCACCATGACTTTATGGACACACTGTATATGCTCTGCGTGAGAATGGGGATCGGGGACACAAAGGCCGTAGAGGAAGAGGAGGGCGGGAAAGAAGGAAACGAAAGGCACAAAAATATATGATAATGGCACGTCAAGGTGAGACAAAGACGATGCTATTAACTTAAGCAGGATAAACTTTGTCAGTTAAGCCATTGTCTTCGGACCACCTGGGGTTCCTGAACGAGACAGTAACGACGAACACAAAATAAATGTAGACAGACAAAGTATGCATGCAAAACTGTACTTTCATTGATATTGCGATAACACAGCTTCATTATTAAAATAAAAACTGAAGGCCGAGTTTCGGTTTTCCGAATTTCTAGCCGACACCTAGGGCCGGTAGGTCAGTTTGACGTCACGTTTTTGCAATTTTTCTTGCTTTCCTGTTTGGGCTGCTGTGGCAGTAAAAATTTTTGAGACGTTTAAGCTTAAGTCTTTAGCGCTTTTAGAATACGATACAGTCAATTCATACCGACACAAATTTATCTAGTGCTGAATTAACACCGCCGAAATCCATGACGTCACGGTGAGGTGGTGCGACAACTTCAAGGAGGCGTCGCCACCCGTTTGCGCCTTACTGCAGCTGCTGATGTTTGTTGACGTGCCCTTTAAAACGGGTCGGCGGGGACAAATAGTTAGCTAGCCTGCTTGATTTAATAAGCTTTTACTACATCCATGGCTATCTAATATTTTCCCTATCTGATGTAGATCTTAATTTTGTATTTAAGATCTCTGTAACTATACTGTACCATTACCCACACTAGCAACGACTCCGGTTCTATCAATCTTTTCGCTGCTTTCCTTCCACCTATAATCTAATCGTCCCTTATCTCCACTGCTGCCCAGTTAATCTTTTCTAGCTTACCAAGCGTCCTCGCACGGTGGCTTTTCCTTTGGGGAGTGCGGGGGGCATTGTAGAATGCGAATTAGGTAGCGCTGCAAAAATAATTTTACTTTTTAGTTTTCTTTGTAAACGTGCACCCAATGTAATGTACACAAGCAAGTGTACTATGACCACAGTCGGAGGTCAGCCTGCCATACTGTCTGTTTATTTAGGTATTCATTTTTACTGGTATAATCTTTGCGTTTGGCTCAACAAGCATAACAACTGAGCAAGCAACGATTGCCTTAAACAAAGGCGTTACTGGATTTAAGAACATCTTGCAGTCTACCTCAATGCGTGTCGGCGCAACTCCGCTCACTCCCTCACTAACTAAATAACTAACTAGCTCGCTCACGCGCTCACTCACTAACTCACTCACTCACTCGCTCAATCACTTACTCCCTCAATCGCTCGCTCAATGACTCACTCATTCACTCAGTCGTTCGCTTGCTCGCTCGCCCAACCGCTCATTCACTCACTCACTCGCTCAATCACTCGCAGCTTCACTCACGCACTCCCTCGCCCATTCACTCACTCATTCACTCGCTAAATCACTCACTCGCTCGCTCGCTCAGTCACTCGCTCACTCAGGCGCGCGCTCACGGATTCACTCGCTCGCGCGCTCACTCACACTCGTTCGCTCAGTCGCTCGCTCAATCTCTCATTCACTCACTCGCTCAATCGCTCATTCACTCACTCGCTCACTTCCTCGCTCCGTCAATCGCTCAACCACCCACTCACTCGCTCAATCGCTGATTCATCCAGTCGCTCACTCGCTCGCTCGCTCGCTCGCTCAATCACTCGCTTGGTCGCTCACTCACTCGCTCGCTCAGTCGCTCGATCACTCACTCTCACTCACGCAAGCACGCACCCACGCACGCACGCCCGTACACACACGCTCCCGCAGTTATACTCGCCCAAAAGACGCTGCGGCACATTCGAGAATTTCAGAACGGGGTACTTAAGACACACCCAAGCGTTGGGGACGCGGACTAGACTGTGGGCCCTTCGTGCTCATTCGTGTTCGCTGTGCCACTTTCTTTTTTATCCAGCGGTCGTGGCTGTGCTTTTTTTTTTTGCACGTCCGGCGCTTTGCGTTCCTCAACGTTTGGGCACACTAATCTAAAATTCTCTATTAGGGTGCTTTAGAAATAGCGGACTCAAAGTTAAAGGACGCTATCCACCGGGCGCCAAAGAAGTCTTGCGTAGTTTGGGTTTTTAGCGTTTCCTACCAAAATCCCCGACGTAAATTCGGCTGGTTCCCACCGCGCTCTCTACCAGCTCGGTTTGCAGCGGTGCGGAGCCCTCGCGAGATATGAGCCAGATACAGCCTGCCCACAGCCTAACCGCATACACTAGCCGCTTCCCAGAGCAATCGGAGTGGCCACTCGATCGAGGTTGTATCGGATCTCGGTCGCGATCTCAGGCTGAAGGCGGGGTCGTCTCCGAGAGCTCCGAATGGACCGGCGTCTCAGCGCGGGATTTTCGACCAGCCGGAGTGTACCGCAGAACCTTATTCGTCATCCTCGCACGCCACTTGCAGTGAGGAGAAGAGGACGTGCCCACCTGGCGGGTTTCGGGTGCGGAGGGTCCCATGGCCGAGCGTCCACCGCCCGGGTCGGACGCAGGAGACCTCGACTGGCCCGCGCCACGTGGAGCCGACGGACCCGGATCCTCGGGCTGAAGAGTCTGCGCAACAGAAAAAAGTAAGAGTTTAGTTTTTTATTTATTTATCACACGTTACAGCTACGTTCCTATACGGATTGATGTGTTCATATAGGAGGTTGTGGCCAAGTACTGCACCAGGGTGGCCAATCCTGCTCTGGTGAGGGAGTGTGTTACCGGTTCTGGTCATCGGCATCAAGCCACACTCCAGGCCAGGCCTGCTTGTGCAATTTTATCAACACGCGGATTTTTTTTTATACCGGTGGAAAATTGCCGGCACCGGGATTCGAACCATGGACCTCTTGCACGCGAGGCGGGTGTTCTACCTCTGCGCCACCGCTGCATCTATACGGAGCATTCAGGAAGGGAGGAAAGTGAAAAAAAAAGAAGACCAATCTGCGACGAAAATGGAATAACCTTAGAAATATGTACGCTAATAAAGGAAAATACAGCGCTACAACCGTAATACAACTTCAACAGCACCTGAAGACAAAAAGAGAGAATGTGCACATATTAAACAAAACTCGAACAAGCAAACACCCCCCCCCCCCCCCTAAAGAAAAGCAACAAAAAAGCAAATGAAAGCAAAAAAACAAACGGATATTGTACATCAACAAGAAGCATAATGTAAACGTAAACGTTCAAGAGAAAGGTCGCGATCAATAATTGTTACTATGGCATCAGCGAGAGCAGACAGCAGCGTAGCATATAAGTTACAGGTGGGATTTTTCCCAAAGATTCGTTGAAAGCTCAAATTATTTCGAAGCCTTCGTGACATACACTGCGGCCTTTCCAGAAGAAGGGAGTGGGGGACGCGGCGGGTGTAGACATTATTATGCAGCAAGACATGATACGGTAACAAAACAGCGAGTTTAGGGGGGCTGAAAGGAAATACTGCGTAGTTTCATTTCTGTAACGCTAAAACTTGGATCTATTTTACGTGAATTATACCGGGTAGTTTATCGATTGCATCGGAATACCGAAGCTGAACAAAAAACGCAGTTTCGCCCGTAAGGCGAAGCAGCGATTGCGATATCAAATTCGTGGACAGCCATACGATGTAAGCATAACACCGTATGAACCATAACCATAACCATAACCGTATGAACGTGTAAATAGTAACTTGCTAACTAAATTAATAAGCATAGTGTCAGCACGCACAGCAAACATGAACACATCACACTCGACGACTGCGGACTCTCGCTGTCAAAACGCTGGCGCGAGGAAACGCGGCAGCAGCAGCGAGCGAAGTGACATTTGTGCTGTCGATCGCGTCAACGCAAGGCGAGTGCTGAGGACACACAGCACGCACAAAGCTACGAACCGCCGACACACCTAAGACAATGCCCCCAACGCAGATAGCTCTCAAGATACAGGCCTCGCGACCGCGCGCAGCCGCCACATGCACAGTTGCAGGCGGAGAGAACTCCCCCTCCCTCCTCTCCCCCCCGGTGCTTCGCAACGCTGGGCGCCTTGCGCAGGCGAGATTGAGCCGCGATCGACTAACGCCCCTTACCGATCGTCAGCTCCCCTCACGCGCTTTCACTCGCAATACAGCGTAGGGCGCGCGGCGACGGTGTTATCGCCCTAGGACTTTATACGGAACATGACGGCGACGCCGACGGCAGAAATGCGCTTGGAGCGCCCATGTTTTCGCTATCGGAATAAAAGGAAACACAGAAGCGTCTACTATTGTGTGAACCGGGACTACACCAGAACACGCCGAGATTTTCCGGTTCTGTAATTCAGATGAAAGGCAAACAGATACAGTTGAAATTGCGCTTGGTTGCATAACTTGGGACACTTTTGGCCCTTTCTTTCTAAACCATTACGCATACTACAGATAACGGCGTATCATGTTTATTAACCTGTGTAACAAGGATACAGAACTGAGAAACCTTACCATGCAAGTTGATGGCACACTGGCCTACGTTCGGGAAAATGCTCACACGAAGAAAGGGTAATGACCTTGCAAGGATTCCTAGCTGCTTCGAATTTTACAATTTAATTCAACGCTGGAGTTATACGTGCCAAAACAACATCTCATTATGAGGCACGCCGTAGTGTATGGGGGGGGGGGTTGCTTTTGTTTAGTTTCGATCAATTGGGGATCTTTAACATGCACCCAAAGCCCCCATCGAAATGCGGCCGGTATGTGTTCCCGCGGCCTCGTGCCTAGCGGTGCAATCAACAGTCAACGTCACAGCCACTAAGCCATCTCGGCAGGTGGCCGCATCACGGGCGCGTGCAAGCCCCCAGTAAGACTTGTAAAAGGTCGCTGTAGTGGTGGCTTCCTGGCCACAACACCGGGAGAGGGTAAAACATGGCACGTGTTGGAAAATCTTCCCACCACCGGATGCGGCGTAGCCTTCATGCGCAGGTTGCGAGTCTGAAAACTGTAGGGTAGATACGTTTTCACGTTTCTGGCTTGTGCGAAACATACCCGCGGAGGCTGAAATTTAAAAAAAAATGAAAAAAAGGAAGGAGAGTGAAAAAAAAAAGACTTGCACCAGGAAACGCGAATGGCATTCAACGCCCGGCCACGCTCTAGCTTGGCACAGTGTCGCACAATAAATATATTTCAAAAAAGTTGCTTAAAAGGGACAATTGCCTTAAAAGGTCACACGCTACATACCCGTGAGCAGTCTTCTTCACCGGCTGTGGAAGCGGTAGTCGCGCCGCTACACCATAGCATTACCCTAAAGCAATAAAGCATTGCGTACCCCCTCAGCAGTTGTGGCGGTGAATTTCAACAGCTTCGCAGGACATCCATTTTCGCAGGGCTGGGATGGCGAGTCAATTTTTTTTAATTACGTGATATTAAAGTAAATCCTGGCGCTTTTATGTGACACCAGCTACTCGTCGTGGCACGGCAAACATAATGCAATGGTAATAAAAGAATACCTAAAAAAACGCAGAATAATTTCGTTGTGGCATGCCGGATCCCTCTGAATAGCGGAGTGTTTATATAGCTCCGCTCAGGATCGCTGAGATGGCAAGAAAGAACGCTACAGCGACGAAAAAAGAAAAAAAGGACAGAAAAAGGAGCCCTGCAGGTTTCGCCTCTTGTATTATCGATTTCCGAGTGGAGCTAATTATCGTCGAATACTGTCGCCACAGTAGGAATTTCCGCTTCTTTTTGATTGTCTTTTCCGGCTTCTGCAAAAGCGACTTCTCCTAATACGCTTACTTTGCTATTGTTTCCTTTCTCTCTTTTTTTCGTATTCGTTACAGTAATTGACCTCTTCAATTATGCCGACTTTGCTGTTGTACTCAATAATATTTTTCACTCTGTTCAGCCAAATGTCGTTCTCGCCGTTCACTGTTTTCTTTTATTTCGTTACTCTTCCCGCTCTGATTGTAGCACGTTTCCGAAACATGTCAGCCGTTGTTTTTTTCCACTTTTTTTGTGAATTTCGCACAATGTGGTCACTCCAGTCTTGCGGACTTGGCCGTTATTTTTGTCAGTTTCTTCGTTCCTTTCACGCTCATTTTTTTGTTCTTTGCCTTGATTGGTTTTCCGTCGCTGTTGGTTCTCTGATATCACCGCGTTTCCGAACGCGCGTATTGTGTCGTCACTTCTTTTCGTGCAAGAACAATGCATTGATCGAGCTCTCTAGATAGGCTTTCCGAGCTATAAAATTCAGTTTCTTCTGCTTTAAGTCTGTATTTTTACTGTAACTATTATTATAAATGGTTTTTTTTGTTGCTTTGGCTGCTTTTTTTACGACGGTTGTCAGCTCGTTCGGAACGCTCTTCTTCCAGCTTATTTCAGGCCCAGCTGAGGGCCCTTAGCGAAAATTAATGAGAAGAACGAAAAAAAGAAAAGAGAGACTGCAGGCCATTTCGGCAAGCATGCAAAATATGTGGGTGCCGTTCAGAATCGTTCCAGCGAGAAAACTACCAGACAAATTATTCAGGGCTTTTATATTAACAAACCAGGAGACGAGCATATCAGCGCATCATTAAAGTCACTACGCTCCGTTTCATACTCAGAAGTCCACGCCGCGGAAGCTATACGAAAGTAGTGCGGCGGCAGAATGTATCACTCCGCGCGTTTTGCAGCGCAGTTGTTTTCGTTCTGCGGCTCTTTCTGGGGATCAACTACGTAAAATATTACAACAGCGGCTAGTGTACGTCAGGTTACGTGAGATCGCGTACTATTCGTGCACGTTTGCGCTTTCGGTGTGTGCTGCACTATGTTTTGGTCGTTACTTGCAAGCAGTGCGACGTGGCCGCTGGTCGCACAAATATATTACTCCCGCTCGCTCTGCGGTAACAACAAAATAAAAAGTTAATATTCGGCTAAGCCTCCCCTGTAATAATTACTTCGTATCATGCGAAATAAGAAGTAAGACGCTCACGGCGAGTTCGGCAAATCTCACCGGGGCGCATGCGTGTGGGGTCCCGTAGGGGCGACGATATGATTGGACGAAACGGCGCATCAGGGTGCCCCGCCCCGTTGCTTACCGGTGCGATTTGTCGAAATGGCCAGTAATGCTACATAGAATCACGTGGTCCGTACCTATCTATCCGCGGGGGAAGAATGTGACCAGGAGGGAGTATCTCTAGATAAAATTGAAGCCAGGAAGGAGTTGGCCCATTGATTGATCCTGTCACGGCTACGGCTTTAGTCTTCCAATTCGGCGTACGCTATACAAGAAAGGGTGCGATGGCAACTTGCGGCTGTCGCACCAGCAAGTTGCAAAGAAGACGATTGAATGCGCACGTTGCAATGAACGTGCTGAAGTTGCACGAGCGCATTGATAGACAACGTGCACAAAGGAGTTGGCAAAGCACACAAACGAGTGCGCTCCGGTTAGACATGCGCAAAATTTGGTGGTGGTAGTGATGTTTATTGGCATTCGCTTCAAAACGGAACGGCGACAAATAGTCACCCAGCTTGCTTGATCTGTAGTGAGGCTTCACTGCACCTATCGAGGTCTGGGATTTCTCCTATCTAATCTCTATTGCTACTTTAATCACTACATTGTATTCCGTTACCAACGCTTACAACGACTCCGGTTCTATCAATCTCTTCCCTGAATTCTTTTTCCCGCCAATGCTCTAAATGTCGCTTACACATCTCAACTGCTGAACAATTCATCATTCCATATTTATTTATTTATTTATTTATTTATTTATTTATTTATTTATTTATTTATTTATTTATTTATTTTCTGAAAGGTCTGTTGTTGAGACATTATATGAGGGAGTGGGCGGTTAATGGCAAATTGAGAGAGAGAGGCATAAAGGAAGAGGAATGGCAAACAAAAATATTACAAGTCACAGCGGGGTCTTTCCGATAAGCTGCTTGAATGCAAGTGGGTCGACGGTAGTGGCAAATTCGGTGAGCAGGCCTTTCCAGTCTCGTGCTGCTGTGCACGGAAGAAATAACCGCTTAAAAGTCCCAGTATGAGCTTGCGGGTGATACATACTGTGTTAGAGTGACTGGCGCTGGCAGTGCGGCGTCTTCCTTTTAGCTACGGGTTATCAAAAGGCAATTCGTTGAACCTCAACGCTTTCTGGAAGGCAGACACTCCTTACGGGTCTCGCTAGGTGAATACTGCGACGTACCGAGTCGGCTCCGAACTTTTGTTGCAGCGCGCGCGCACACACACACACACACACACACACACACACACACACGCACACACACACACACACACACACACACACGCACACACACACACACACACACACACACACACACGTCTCCTCCCGTGACGCAGATTTGCTCCGCTTTCTTTTCTCTTTTTTCTTTTTTTTGTCATCAAGCAGCCCTCCCGGGCTTCAAATAGCGAGCCCTCTGCGTTGTCGTACAGCTTTTCTCTCCCGACTTCTTTGACATTTTTGTAAATTTCCGTGGCCTTTTTTGTTTCCATTCGTTGCATCCAATTCGCTGTCTGTTCCCCTCACTTTATTTTTTTATGACACCTGTGGAGGGATTCTGTAGGAGTCCATCTAGTGGCCTGTCCATTTCGGCCGCTGCTGATTGGCTGGGTCCACTCGGCGCCTCCTCGCTCGTACAGCTGCATCCAATCATCAGTGATGACTGCATCCAATCATCACTGATGTCGAAACCATTAAGCACGCGTCGACAAGCGACGCGAAACGCCCTTACGAATTTACCGCGGGCATGCCATGCGTCTTGAGACGCCTGGCGCGTTTCGATTTGACCACATCGCCAAGCTCAATCGTTGAAATTAGTAGCGATTGCGCGCATTCGCAGAGTCTTCCGCACTTCGAAGAGCAGAGATTGCTCGGAAATTTACGACAATGAAGGCACATAAGGCCTTATACAAAGACGCAAGAATGTCTGAATCCACAAGAACGAAGATCAGACAAATACATGTACTTCCCATGGTTCCCGTGGTGGGTCAACGACTGCAGCGCCAGAGTTCCCTCTAGTATATGTTGTAGGAAACTCTATGGCCGACGCGTCTCATCCCCGCCCCGAGAACGAACACGAGCGGCGCTGCGAGCGCCGCTCGCGTGACGTCAGGGCACGGACTCGCGCCTGTCGTCTGCTACAGTTCGGGCGTTGTCCGGGCGCTTTCTGCGGTGTTTTCGTTTGTTCGCCCTCGTTCTCTCTGCTTGTATACTTATGGTGGTCGTCTCAAATATATTTTTACGACGTCTTCCTTTGCGAACATTTATTCAAAGAGCTAATTTCTTAGACAACAATGCAGCTCTCGAAGGCAACGCTACAGTGCCAGCCGAAGCGACGCAGACCAGCCCATTGCGGGTTTTTCATACGCGGATAGACAATCGCAAAAGCATAGCCTATAGGAATCCAGTTATGATACCATACCTGCCGCGGTGCAACAAGTACGTCACAAAGCTGGCTATATATGACTTCTACAGCAGTCACGTTGATTTTATTATGCTAAAACAGGCTTGCTCACGACGAGTAGTTCATGGTATAATATCGAATTTTTGCATTTCCTCACAGAAACGCTCGGCAGTAGCACGGGGACTTAACTAATACTGGAGCTTAGATTCTACATGCCTCACTTGCTTCTCTACCTGCTTGTCAACACTAGGCGGTTCTTCACGTGTTTATTTTTTAGAAGCGGCGGAAACTTGAAGTAAAGTTAATGAAGGCTTACAGCTATTTACATAGTACAAATAGGAATGTACCAATATATATTCCCTTTTCCGTGCTACACGTTCAACTCACCTCTTTAGAGCGCGTTTGTTAATGATTAATATGTTGATTGATTGATTAATATGTATGTTATGTTCCTCTTTTTTTGTCTATGTTACCTAGTGTATATCATTTATTTATTTCAATGCCGCAGTGTGTATTGCATTGTTATTGTGGAAATATTTCACTGTTCTTTCATATATTGTATAACTGCAATGTTTTATGGCCACTATATAAATGTAATTTATATGGCGCTTGATGTGTTACCCCATGCAGCCATATTGTACCTAAGGGGGTGAGGTTACCTCAAGCCGCGTCTGTGCGTCTTTTTTCCCTCATCCACCTCCATTTACCACTCCTCTGTACATGTGTGTGTGTAAATGGAAACTAATAAATCAAATCAAATCAAACTCACTTGAGAAATTTACTGGTGCTTGTTGCTTGAGGAATATACATGACGAATCTGTTTGGCGAACTGACACAGGCTACTCGGCCCAATTTTTTTAGTGAAGTATGCCTGCTGGACCGCATCGCTGCAGCCAGAAAGAAGTAGAAGCGTCAATGATTAGTAGTATGGGACATATTGAAGATATCGAAATTCCCCCGGTGGAGGGTCAGAAATCAAGTGAAAGTATATGCAAGGCTTGTGGTGCTTTCTTTATGAATGTTTGCGATTGGATTGGAGCAAACTTAATTTAGCCTGCAGGGTTCTCTTTTATGTACCGACGAAGCGAATTGTTATCCGTTTGTATAATTAAATAACGCCGGATCGAGACATCGTGAGACAGAAGGTGCTTGAATTTTCCTTTTGTAGGCAATCTAAGCTGCGGTGTAGTAGCTCGAGAATACTTTAGCCATTCCAGTTGGCGCTGTAAAAAAATGCTTTACGTTTTCAATTCGAAGTTGTTGTGAACTGATGGGTTTCGCGATCATAGCGTGCCTCGCTATACGGACAGTCAATTGCTACCGTTACGTGATCAGGGGTGTGCCATATTGTCGATAAAGGCTACTGAGGGCCACTATGAAACATTTCATCACTTTCAATTGAGTGGCTCTCGATCTTAACAATGAAACTTTTCTCTCAGGTGATTGCTACTATGGTGTTTGTGAATTAACTGTGTAAATACTCTACATGACGCGCCGTCGTGTTAGCAGCCATGAGCAATTCGTTTTTTGGAGGCCTGTTTCAGAGGGGGATGAAAGTAGCAGTAAACTTTTTCATAAGAAATGCGCGCCTAACTATTTTTTTACGCGTTAATGAATGGCCATATTTGAATAGAACAACACACCAGAGTAATAGGAATCATAATGACAGCTTCGCTGGGCAGTGTCTTTCTAACATCGGATAACATGTTGACGCCAATTACCACATTTTTCTTCCACGTGAAATGCAATGCCTCTCATAGCTAAATACTAAAGGAATGTTAAGTGTTTAGCGAAGCATCATACACAACTTCGCGCGTTGAATTTGCAGATATTCTTTTTTTAGTCAAAATTTACCGATAGACACGGCGCATATATGCATTGCAAAATCTAGTAGACCCCTTTAACGCTGCTTAGCTTGCGATATCCAAGCCGCAAAGTTCCTCGACTCACACGCTTTTGAAGAAGAAACTGTGGTTAAGCCATGGCAGCTGAAAAAAGCCGACGTATCCTTCAATACGTACGGCTCGAGCCACCCATACCCCAAGCATACACGAAGGGAACGAGCGCGCGCGGCAGCCAAGCGAGCCGGAGCGAGCAGCGTCCTGGCCGTGACGTCACTCGCGAGAGGGCGCCACTCCTGATTCTCGCCGCTACGTCCAGTGCAACTACGGCCATGCTACGGCTGTCACGTTCACTCCCACTGCAGCCCGCCTGACACGGCAGGCCGCACCTTTTATTTGTCCTTTTTTTATTCCAGCAGCCGTGACAGAAGTGCCAATCGTCGCTATAATTGAGAGACAAATAGCAATAATTGTCCAGAGTAAGGCGTTAAATATTTTAGGCTAACAGTGTCACTCTCATCATATCGACGCAAAACATCCGGTCATTACAGTTTGGGAAGTTTGCGACCCATCGCCGAAGAACTGATTCGCCTGAGGGGGTGGGAACGCGCTTCTCCCGCAGCAAGATCATTCGGAACAACATCCACATGCTTCACTCATTCTCCCTGCAGACTAGTACAACGGCTGTTGTAGTCACTCGTAATATACGAACGGAACGAATATACGACAACTTAGAAGAGTGAATTTTGGGACTAAATGCGAATCGAATGGCGAAGCCTCAGCGCTCCGCATTCGAAATATCGAACATTCGCGCACCTCCGCTCTCAAGTTTCAAATCGAATCAGCGACCACGTGAAGGGTCGGCAACGAAGCGCGTGGGGGGGGGGGGGGGGGGCGCTCAAAGCGTGTCCGCAGCCGTCGGCAATGCGAACTTAGCGTTCTCGTCTCAGCCGATGTGGCTGCCGGTGGTGCGGGCAACAGGTAGGCCGGCGCGCGCTATATTTAGAGCCGCGGCTCGCGGGGGAGGGAAGGGAGGAGGAGGAGGAGGGTTTGTAGGAAACTCTATGAGTGAGGGTAGCCTGGCCACATAACACCCTCTCCGGCCACATCGGCCGACGCGCGTCGACGGCGACACCCGAGCTATCGAGCTGTGCACACGCGCCTCCAACGGGGCGCTGTGCAAGCCGGTCGATGTTTTAGCGGCGTTTTGGAAACGATCGCGCCGCGTATCCCACGTGCGAAACCCTTGCAGATTGCGGTCACCTGCTAAAGGGAACGCTCCGGTGCGAGGCTCTCGTTTTTGCTGGCGCTGTGACTGCAAACGCCGGCTGCAACCAACGTACTCGTGGCCTCCGAGACGGGGCGGTGCGCGCCGCGCGATCTCAGAGGCTTTGGTTTACTGCACGCGTGTGGCAGAAAGGTGCCAGCGCCACCAATCGCGGGTCGTCTGCTGCAAAACTTGGCGCACTTAAAATTAAAATTAAATTATGGGGTTTAACGTGGCATAACCGGTTTCTGATTGTGAGGCATGCTGTAGGACTCCGGAAATTTCGACGACCTGGGGTTCTTTAACGTGCACCTAAATCTAAGTACACAGGCGTTTTCACATTTCGCCCCCAGCGAAATGCGGCCGCCGGGGCCGGTATTCGATCCCGCGACCTCGTGCTCGGCAGCCCAACGCCATAGCCACTGAGCAACCACGTCGGTTCTTGGCGCACGCGCTCTGCACTGCTGTAATTCCTTGAAAAAATGGAACGGGCTATAGAGTTATGATATTAAAGTTGTACCCTCCATCGCTTTCGAAGATAAATAGGAAGCGATTACGTAAGACCTTCCTACCGGCGGTAACTTGGATACATGATAAACTTTATGTAAGGGGGCGGGGGTTTCAACATATTCTTACGTTAGCCTTCGTGAAACTTAGAACGACAGAAAGCTGAGCTAGTTGGTAAGGATTCATTATGCAAAATAGAAGTGAGGCGTGCAGACAGGACACAAGAGTAGAGAAGTGAACAACACGAACGCCGACTATCAACTGAAGGGAGCACTGAGGCGAAAAATGAAAGGAGACACAAAACTCATCTGCGCGTGCTCAGGAATGGTAACACCACGTGTCAATCGGGTACACGTGCTGGTTTACGTGAGAGGTAACTGTTAAGGCACTTAATCTCTTCCTTATGTAAAGTAATCGAAGGCTGACTCACGCACGCACTTCCACCATTATACATATGCCATGCCTCTACCATAAGACGCGTATCTTCATTCTTATGCCTGTACAATATTGCGCATCCATCTAACTCTGGCTTGCAGTTACAATCTCGGCAATGTAGCGAAAGATTAGAAGGCGATCCACCGGTTAACGACCCTTTATGCTCCATTAGCCTCTGATTGATACACCGTCCCGTTTGCCCTACGTAGAATTGGCCACAGCTAAGGGGAATTTTATAAACCACACCCATACGACATTCAGTAAAACTGTTGTTCTTATTGTGCTTACAGGACAAATATCTGTTCGTTTTTTGCCTTTTACCCGCTCCTCCTTATTCTGTATATTGTATATTACTATGTATATATATGTAATATGTAATTATTCTGTATATCTTACCTAGCTTATTGGGAGCAGTGAAAGCAACATTAACATCATATCTGCTAGCAACTTTTTTAAGCCTGTGCGACACTGAATGAATATACGGAATAGCCACTACTCTTTTTTTTTCTATTACTGCTTTCTGTAATCACGTCCGTCCCTCTCGAAACCGATTTATTTAGGCGCTCAGCCACAGTGGCCACCGCTACACTAGGATAACCTGCTTCTTTTCACCTTTCCCCATGGCGTTCGTGTTGTCCACTTCTCTACTCTTGTATCCTGTCTGCACGCCTCACTTCTATTTTGCATAATGAATCCTTCGTGAAAACCAACATTAATGTGGCATCACAGACACCCCTGTCGTCATCATAGACGAGAAAAAGCAACCGTAATGAGCGTTTCGAGTACAGCGATTGATGTAGAAATCGAGAATGTTGCGTCAGCCTTAGAACCTTACTACGCGATATTATGTCTTTATATTCGCTTTTAGGAAAAGAAAAAGGAACGAAAAACGGTTTTTACGAAAAAGGAACGTCAGAAGGCGCTAACTTTTTTGCGCATATGCAGCTGTTGCCGTGGTGATTAAAGTACTGGGTGATAAAAGAAAATATTAAGTTAAGCTTGACCGACAGATTATTTTTCTAGAAGTCTATCACCGCTGTCTGAGTGCCGATATAACAATTCGTTGCGTAGAAGACGTCGCTGCTGCTCCTCTATCAGAACCACCCGCGTCAAAACGGGCGAGCTGACGTCATCAGCACGCGACCTCCTTCACCGCCGCTCACTGTGAGTTGGCCCAACTAGTAGTGATGAGTTGGCCAGTGCCGACTTCACAAGAGAGGTACCACATCTAACAACAGGGGGCGCCACTCTCATTTCTCGTTTTTTTTTTGTCATTTTGTCGCTTAAAGAAAGCTCTGTTCTCGCTACGAATAACGAATTCATTACCATAGAAGCCTACCATTTCAACATTTTCCTCTAGTGTTCCTTTAACCCCACAGAGCCCGAACACTATTGCCCATCAAATAAAATTACATAAATTTGTTCAATGGTATTTATTTCTGGCCATTTATAGCGGCTGAGCGGCAGCGCGACGGACATGAGCGCGGGCTTGCTGTGACTGCTAGTGACCGCTAGGATCAGTGACCACTAGACGTTTGTACGCATTCCAGCCTAACTTCGGTGTAAACCGATTTACACCCCCTAAAGGTGCTTTCTGTTTGTAATTAACTCACACCAATAAACCTTTTACAGGTGTGAGTCTTAGAGGAAATTGCACCACTGGTGACCCTTAGGGGCGTAGGTCAGTTTCCAGTGCTCGAATACGAGGGAGAATCAGAAAGTCTTTGACCCTATTTTTGTCAGCTAAAATAAGGTAAATACCGGTAATTACTATCCGTAAATAAGGTAAATACCGGTAAATAAGGTAAATACCGGTACGTACTATCCTACGTACATTACACTATTTTTCCCCATAGTCCCCACACCGGTTCAGACATTGAGGCATCAGACATTGAAGCAGTCATTCGATTGCCTTACATCATGTCGTCCAACTGATTAACCACCCGAAGACATCAGACCTTCCGGTACCCTAAGAACCCTTGAACGATCTTAAACACTCCCATACGAAATGCCAAGCTCCCGGTAAATGTCCTTGAGGCGGACACGCCGATCCGCTTTCACCATTGCATCCACGCGGGAAATGTCAGTCAGCGACGCACGCGGCCTCCCCGACCGCTCATTGTCATGCAAGTCTCCACGGCCCGTTTGCGAACGCACAACACCACCACCTCATACTTCTCAAAGCGAGACACCTTTCCCCATACGTGGGCTGCATTTTCCCTGCGGATTTCGATGGGCGTTCGTACCTCGCTCCATAGAAAACGAATCACGTGTGAATCAAAACCGCCGTCTTCAACAACTGACAGCAGCGCCGTGTCGAGGAGCTACCGGCAGATAAGGCCGGGCCGGTCGAAGAAAAGTCCATCGCTTGGAATGCGTAGTCGACTTCACATTTATCGCCGTAATTTGGCTAAAAAGAAATATCGGCGAAGACTTTTCGATTCGCCCTCGTACATTCGGTGGAGGTGCGGGATAGCGCGCGACTTCAGTGCTCTGTGCACGAAGACCGGAACTAGTAATAATTAATTAGTAGCAATTTGCTGAAATATCCGCAACTAAGGGTCTGTGTGCCAATTCCGGCCAGCAGTGGAGACACCTTATACGTTGACAGCTGGGAAGAAAGCTTCGAGTCCTATATACTAATGGAGCGCACCTGGAACCGTACGGAAGAGACCTCTGCGACGTGACGCCGCCTGACGTCGACGAAAATAAGCTAACAAAGCAGACATCATAGCCGTATTTTCACACTTTGTGTGTGCGAACCTACACACGAAAAGACAACATAGCTTCCACTAAGCGCGTACGAAAGCGTAGTTACGTTTTCGTGTAAGACGACCTTCCCATCAAGTTTTCCCAAGTTCAGCCGCCATCTTGCTTAGGCAGCAAAGTGCCCTGCATTGGTTTCGAGTTCGATGCTGTCTTGGTAAAGGTGTCTTGTTTGTCGCCTTCGTCAGAACTGGAACGATGCTTAAGGTGGTCTCTGCCCGCTTGGCTGTCCATCTAGTCGTCTAAGGTGAGTATTGGAATAGAGCCCCTACACTCCCTCCAAATATGTACCTCAAAAAACGCCACTATGGACTTTGCGACAAGGTTGAAGCGCCTAAATGAAAATTTCGAAGGATCAAATTCAGCGTACTGAAAATGGTTCGCGACGTTAGCTCGTTGGGGATGCTGGCACATGGCACTGACTACAGAGCATCGGGATATGCTAGCAAATAGTGTGGGGAAGGAAAACCGTGTGCCCAGCCACCGACTTAGCCACTGCCGTCCTCTCGGTGTTCTTTCTTATTTTCCCGCACTGTTCGCCTGCATCCCTAAACTAAAAAAAATTATAATTTGGCCTTTCAGGGCTTAAACAAACAAACAAACAAACAAACAAGAACGGCTTTTCACGTCCTCAGCATAGCAGTCGGTGATAAAAATCGACTCGAAACGAGATTACGTTCCGAGTTGTTTTGGTATCCGCGGAAGGATATTACTGCCTGAACTTTTTTTTCTCTCTCTCTCTTCGTTGGCCAACCCGACGATATAGCCGATCGCCTGCTCTTGACCGCGGGCCGCTCTCACAGGCGGATGGCGTTTATTATTATTATTTCTTCTTCTTCCCCACTCTGCTTCTCTCTTTATATGTAAGCCCGTGTGTTCACGAAGCGAGGTGGCCCTTTTCTGGCGAGCCGGCTTCCGCCCTGGCACCGGCTATCGATCGAGAGCGCGCGCATCGGTCGGGGAATTGGAAACTTGCCGCGGAAACGAAGGGAGACCGCACGGTGCGGGCGATGCATGTATACGGCTTCTCGAATTGCGCGCGCGACACCCACGCCCTCTGTTTCGCTCCCCTTGTGAACACGGCTCGTTATGCCACGATATAGTGTGTCCCCCCCCCCTTTCCCCCACTCCCAATTCTTCGGCTCCACCCGAAATCTCGATCGCGCGGATACGTGAGACATGAAATCGCCGCGAGAAAACCGAGCCCCTGTGCGGTTTTTTACTTTATGTTAAAACGATATAAAAACGACAGTGTTGCCGTGGCAATATTGGGCGGTCGCACGAGGCGCCTCGCGCCGTCGCCACCGGCGACGCGGTGCTGTTCCGCGCACGACGGCGCATGCGCGGTTGAAACCGCAGAGTCCGCCCTGCCCGCGAGTCTTCGGGTCACGTGATCTGCTGCGGGTGCCAGGGTGAGAGCGCGAGGGCGAGCCGAGGAGGCTAAAGCCCCTTAAACTTCGTAAAGTGGCGACACTCTCCTCCTCCGCCTTCACTCCTCCTCGTTTCTCCTTTCTTTCACGCTCCCTTTTCAACCGTGCCGCCGCCTACATTGCTCGAGCGTAGCAGCGGCGCCAACATGCGCTCCTCGTCACTCCGTAGACGCTCCTCGAGCAAAAATGGCGCTGATGCACGGCACGAGGGCCCACGTGATGCTGTTTAGGCCAATAGCGACGCGGCATCGGCCTCGGCCAGAGCTCGCGAGGAGGAGGCGGGGGCATTCTTCAAAGCGTGGCAGTACTTTACGAAGTTTAGGGGGCTTTAGAGGAGGCTGGTGTTTAGGCTGGTGGCTTGATGCGCGCCGTCTTCAGGCGCGCACAGTGTCTGATGCCGAGTTTTATGCTGTTTTTTTAAGGCGATGTACTATACAGTTGAAATGGCAGCAGCACGAAACGTTAGCTTTAAGGACGAGGCGCCAACGCTCGTGTAAGCGTTCGCGGTAATCCAGATTATACGTTCCGCGCGTGTCTGTGCTAACACCAAGCGTGTTTCGTTGGTAAGCGCACATTTACAGCACTTGGTACCGACGGCATAACTACGCGTTTTTCTTCGTGTAATAGTGCAATAATTGGCTACCACTTCTATAATGCTTCGCCTTTATGGCGATAGTGCAACTTTTTCTACACCTTACAACTCTGACGGTGACTCATTTCCGGGTAGCAGTAATGAAGAAAGTAATATTATACAGTACGAAATATATTATAGGGTTTTACGTGCCAAAACCACTTTCTTATTATGAACACGCCGTAGTGGAGGGCTCCGGAAATTTCGACCACCTGGCGTTCTTTAACGTGCACCTAAATCTAAGTAAACGGGAGTTTTCGCATTGCACCCCCATCGAAATGCGGCGGCCGTGGCCGGGATTCGATGCCGCGACTTCGTGCTCAGCAGCCGAACACCATAGCCACTGAGCAACCGCGGCGGTTTACAATAAAAAGAAGTGCCAAAATTGCAAACTGACAAACTGTTTCTTTTATTGCGATTAGAAAATGAATTCTGGGGTTTTAAGTGGTGCCAAAACTACCATCTGATTAGAGGCAGGCCATAGTGGCGGACACCAGATTAATTTTGACCACCTGCTTGCTGGTCTTTAACGTGCACCCAATGCACAATACACGAGCGTTTTTCCACCTGCTACGCCTCCCCCCCCCCCATCCATATCTGGTGATTGTGCCCTTTTATTTTCATATCAATCAACGTTGAGCCTACCATGGTAGTTCAGAGACTATGGCTTTTACACTATTGAGGTCGAGGTCGCTGGTTCGATGCTGGCCAGGCCGGCCACATTTGAATAGGGGCGACGTGCACGAACGCTCGCGTACCGAGCATTTGGTACATATTAGGCAGCAATACCGTAGTGACATCCATGCGGCACCTGTAGTACTTGATGAATGTCAGTATTCTTTAAAAATGAGTAGCAGTTTCGCCCGGAAAGCGAACCACCGATTGCGATAGCAAATTAGTAGACACCTATACGAAGTAAGAACAGTAGTATTATCTGCCGTATATAAACTTGTAAACATTCGCTTACTCACTAAATTAACAATGATATAATGTGTAAGCGTGACTGAGCCAGGACGCAGAAAGGAACACACGGAAAGCGCTGTTCCGGTGTGTCTGCTTTTTTCTACGTCGTCGTTAAATCGTGCTTACGCATTCTATCATAGATTCAAACGAACTAGCCCGCCGAAACGTTTTAACTAAATTAACAAGCACGGTGTCACGCGCGCACAGGTTAACAGGAACGCATTTCGCTCGATGACCGCGGCAACTCGCTGTCAAAACGCTGGAGCGAGGAATTGCGGCAGCAGCAGCGAGCGAATTGACCTTCGTGCATCTCTCGCTTCAGCGCGAACGAAACGTCGAAAGCACAGCGCATACGAAGATATACCGGCACTACGCGCACGCTGCAAACGTCGCAGATTGCTTTGGAGATGAGGCCTGCGCGGGCGCGCACTTTGACCACGTCGCAGATCGCTTTCAAGATACGGCAGCCGCCCCGGAGAACGCCCCTCCCCCCCCTGTCCCTCTCTCACCTCACCCCCGTGCCTCGAGCGCGACAGGAGAGGGCGCGTTTCCGGCCCGCCTTCCTCGCTCGCATACGCGTTCAAGCGTCCTTCCTTTCCCTAGATCACTATCATCATCATCATCATACGCGTGATTGAGCAGCCGCGTTCGCCGGCTCACCTTCGCACACTTTCACTAGGACACACAGCATACGGCGCGCGGCGACGATTTTGTCGCCCATGAACTTTATACAGGACATCACGGCGACACCGCCGGCAGAAATGCGTCTGAAGTGTCCATAAAATTGCTATCGCAATAAAATTATGGTTGATCCTCTTTCACAGGAATCGGTAGAACACGAAAGTGAAACGCGTCTTCAGAAAAGCAGTTGATTGCACGTGCACTGCGCAAATCCGCCATAAACCACAGGCGTTCGCAAACCGTACAAACGAAACCGAACGGCTCATTAGTAAATCGCTTCGTTAACACGTGGTCCGTTGCAGCGAAACGCGAACGATTTACGGGTCGGCGACCCTGCTGCAGGTTCGTTTGGCGCGAGGCGTCCTGCTGCCGAGTCGATTCGGCGAAGGTACGAGCATTTTAACGCGATGGCGTTAAGGATTTAGCTTAAGGTTTTAACTGTTTAAATGGCTAAGTTTTAATTGGTTAAGGTTTTATATTGTTTTCATGCCGTCACGTAACGTAAGTGCATCCTGATGGTTGCTATCATAGTGTGCACGTGGTTGTTTGGGGGTTGACCGATCCCGGAAGTAAAATTTTCGTTGTTGATAGTTAGCGCTTGTGCTCGTCTTCGTTTATTCTTGTGTCCTTGTTATGTTGCGCTATACAGATACCTTTCAATGATAGCGTTAAGGAGCCCGTGTCGCAGAAAACGGGGCGTCGGCGTCCAAAAAGAATTTCGTACTACATTCCGATCCGCCCAAGCACTTCTCTACGACCTAAGTTGCTCATACCTTGTCTTTCATTCGTTAAAAAGTTATTCCTCAGACTTCTGAGAACGGCAGCCCACAAAACAATCTAATGAAAAAAAAAACCTCCGACAGCGCATGTCCTTTATGTTAGCTCTTCTCAGACTGAAATATTAAAGGCGCGAAACAATAACAGGAGATCGACCCACGCAAGAGGCCGCGCTTCTACCAGAAAGCTAGCCTTCGTGCATAGCGTTCGCAGCCAACGTTTCTCGGTAAACGTTACGGTTACATAAGCTGCAGTTGCCGGGAAGCATGAAGAGCAAGCAGTAAGGGGTCTTTAAACGCTATCGCGAGCCACTCCTAAAAGCGAAGCTTAAGCTTCCTCCACCTTTTGCCCGGCTCCGTACAGTGTCTTGGGCAGCCAGTCGAGTTGCGACACGCTCAGCTTCAGGAATGCGAGTGGCAGAGTTCGCAGCGTGCCACCCAAACGCGCGATAGAGTTCTGCTTAACGCTGGCATCTCTGTCGCCGGATCAAAATGAGATTCGCCCAAACCTCCTTGGAATCGCCAGTCGACGTCGTTGCCTTTCTGCACCAGGACTTGAGGGATATGATCTGGAGATCTGATCATTCCGTGACAGGGCTAGAAGGCCTGACCTCCCGGTCCCAACATGGGACTAGCCAGGCAGGTGGCAACACCTTGTACAGGACCAGAATAAAGTGTTTTTTCCTCCTCCTCCTCCTCCTCCTCCTCCTCCTCCTCCTCCTCCTCCTTTCTGCACCACTTAGAGCAGCAGTTGCCTTAGCTGGTGCCATCGCAAGCGAAGCAGTATAGGTGGCGTGTAAGCGCTGCTGATGCATCTTGAAGCTGCACTCCGTAGGCGACGGGGCGTCACAGGCTAATCGCTCGCGAAATACAAACCCTGTGCGGAAACTGCGTGCTCGCCTAAGCAGAAGGCCTACACCGCCTACACCTGGCTACACCGCGTTAGAACCTCCGCTGCGCTGAGATTACCAATATGCACCCACTGTCGTTGCTCGTTAGTGCCGTGATGCAGTACCGCGCTTGACCCCTCCTAAATGGTGCCGTCTTTGTCAAGAGAAAGCATATTTTACGCGTTTGCGCCGACGTAACATCCGTTAGAGGAAGTTCATGGTGGACCCCGGCATAAAACACTTTTGTATTGAAATCGTCGTGTACATATAGAATCTAAAAGTATAGGGGCATAATTACAGCGGTGAAAAAAAAAGCAGAAGCCCACAACAAGGTGAAGACAGAACTGGCTCATGTTATGGGATGTTGTGGGTTACCATTAAACAAAAATGCGTTAGCAATAGGAGTGCCAAAGTGGAATATATAGAGGTATGTATATACAGTTCGCTCTTCGTAGAAGGGGGATGCGTGTCGCGCAAGCTCTCGAAGAACCCTTTGCAATGTAGTGAACGCGGTTAAAGTCACGTATTCGGGATCTCAAAGAGGTACTACGTGATTCTAACGCATTTCTCTGGCATTTCCGCTAAATCGCCATTGAATTTGTTTCTCTTTTTGAACACTGCTAAATGCGTAAAAGGATACTCAAAACAACTATAGAGCAATTTTATACTTCAACAACCACAACCTTATTCGCTCAACAGGAATAAGGTTTACCTTCGCGCAGGCGACCGAGGGGCGTCGGTAAACGTATAAGCAGCGTTAACGGCCAACAGACCGGCACGAGCGAGCCAACAAGTGGTCGGAGCCGCCCAAAACAAGCCGAAACAAGCGGCGTGCCTTGTCCGGAAATAGCTCGACGCCGGGCTCCCGTGCAACCCCGGGCAAAATCCAGACGGAAGCGCGGAAAGTTTGCCACAACCAGAGCCCGCTGAGAACAAGAAGAGCCTGTCCGCGGATAAACCCAAGCTTAAGAGGAAGCGTTAACTGGGCGCCGACTCCGGGTTCTCTATCCGAGAAGGTGCAAAACGCGAAAATGCTTTCGCGAGAGAGCCTCTGAACCGCTTCGAATGAAATTGGCTGCATTTGAGAGGAGAGAGAGTTAAGCTCTGTTGACTGCAGGGATCAGGGTTACACATTAAACTTTTAATAAACAACAACAACGACGACGACGACGGCAACAATAATAAAAATAATCAAATCTGGAGAGCCATGAAGCCCAATAACCACGATAGGATACTGCAGAAACATAGAGAGAGAAAGAGAGAGAGAGAGAAAGGGAAGGAGAACGGCAGGAACGTCCACCACGACAGAAACTGATTTGCTACCCTAAATAGGAGAACGGGGAAAGGGGGGAGGGTGTATAAAAAGGTCAGAAGAAAATTTACAAGAGGCAGGAATTCTGCGAGCGACATAGCCAAACAGCAATCGTCATAACTAAGCGCATCGGTCGTACAGAGCCCACACATTTATTAAGAAATGGAAAGCACAGGGGAATTTGTGTGTAGTCTTTAGTTGAAGTGTAGCAATGGTAAAGTCAAATGAAAGAGGACTAAAATCTTGCCGCCGGTTGGAGCCGATCGCGCAACCTCGGCGTTAGGCGCATGGATTGCACCCCCCCCCCCCCTACCAGTTGTCTCACGGCGGCGGCATATCCGAACGTCGCCATTCACGGGTATTTATGTATGCGTAACGCTGGGAGTGTCAGCCAGCACCACTCAGGACATCGCGGCGGATGTGAAACATCTCTTTGACCGACGCGAACTTGAGGAGCAGGCGGCTGACGAATAAAACCCTCGCACGCTGCACCTGAGGGCACCAAACGTACGGACGCTGTGCCAAGCCTACCTATAGGAGGCTATGCGTAGCGAAATCTCGCTGAACACTGTTAAGCCGTCGAACGATTTAACGCACGCGACGACTGCACCACTCGTACACGCCCCAGTCACGTATGTGGCGTGAAAATAGTGTCGTGGACCCGTGGAAAACAGCCTCTGGTAGAGGCACAGGCGCCCTTGTGATAAGGGGGACAGATGACGATACAGATAAGCCGAAAGAGGCAGCAGCCAGGTCGGTCGCTTCGGTATGTGTGCTTCTTCACACTGGTCATTAAGGGCACATTCACACCGGCGACTGACAGTGGTCGCGCGACCAAGTTGGTCGCAAAGCGACCAGTCGCAAATGGTCGCAAACGGTCGCCTTTCTTGAAAAGCGACCATTTTGGGCCAGTCGCTCTCTGCGTGATTTTTCAGTCGCGCGACCGTGGTCGCAAAACTGATAAACCAATCAGCGGCGTGCCGGAAGTGATCTTTCGTGTGTCTACATCCGGCCTCCTCCGGCGTCGCGTTCAAATTCCGCGTAGATTCCGAGAGTTCTCGCTGAGAACGATAATATCCGGGATTGCGACTTGCGGGTCGCGCTAAGCCGGGCTTGCCGGTGTGAACATCAGTCGCCTTCGGTCGCTTTTTGATTGCGAGTCGCAAATGGTCGCGCGACCTCCTCAAGTCGCCGGTGTGAATGAGCCCTAAGAGCACGAGTTTGCACCGTCGGGCGTAAGACAGTTGCAATTAGCGGTACAGCATTAACGTGCGCTGCTTATCAGCGGGATTGCGGCTATACACCGGAACGCAACCGTAGCATATAAACAACCTCTGTGTCCATTAAACGTTGTCGAAGTTGAAACCACTGGACTCCGGTTTCCGCTTGTGCATTGCAAATAACGCTGCCCAAAGTGTTTTTTTTCCTTTTCTTTTTATTACAACGACCGTTCCGTCACAGCCGACGTTGCATCGTATGCAAACAACCTTTGGCGAGGCGAAATGGGCGTTTATATGAATTATGATGGAGCTGGACCGTGAGCGGAGTCGTTGTGCTTGTACTGGGCTTAAAAAAAATGAAGAAGAAAAAGAGGAAAGAAATGTTTCCGCACGTGGACTAGTTGCGTTCATGCCAAGTAATTCATTTCTGAACCAATTGGAAAGTTGGCTCAATACATTGTTGTCGTTGCTCTTCGTTTTTTGTTTGTTTCGTTCATTTGTTTTGGAAAGACGTTATTCGAGGCGATGGACGTAAGCTTCTACGCGTTAATGACTCGTCGAAGCGTTTGAAGATTGAACGTTGCCAAATTAACAATTCACTCGAAAAAAAAAGGGGGCAAGATACCTGTTGTAATTGCGAAATGGAGGGCACCGAGTACACATAAAAACACACTCGCTTGGTGTGCCAGTCATCCGCGGCAGCGGTTTCGCGAAGTACACGTATACTCTAATTTACGGCGAGCTGCCATTCATGTTGCTCTTAACATTCCTTCGCATTGCATTTTTCCGCAGTGTAGAAAAAAAAACAAAAAAAAAAACACACGATGATTTGCGTCGCACGTTAATTCGCGCGCGCACTTCTCCAAACTGGTGCCATAGGCAGAGTATATATTCGGAGGAAATATTAGTGTTGCCACTGACGGAGTTAATTTTTTTTTTCAATTATAACGCGGCCCAAAATGTAGTTCCTAACGGAGGATTTGATTAGTGAACTTTATTTAGTGGTGATGATAACGCGGTGAATTTGACGTCTTGCCGAAAAGACGTCAAAGACTATTAATCCAGTGCTGCGTCGCATTTCGTAGTAGTCATTATCCTACGTCCACTGGACGCAAGAGGAAGGCCTCTATTGACTGGCCCCAATCTTCGAATATCGGCAAATTTCCTCATTTCACCACGCCATCTTATTTTCTGCCATCTTTGACTGCGCTTCCCTTTCTCGCAGTACCGATTCTCTCACTCAATCTAATGGACCACCCACCCCACCCTATACTATACTATACTATACTATACTATACTATACTATACTATACTATACTATACTATACTATACTATACTATACTATACTATACTATCTGCCCTACACACATCACATGTCCTGACAAGCTCCATTTATTCCTCTCAACGTCAACTAGAATGTCGGCTACACCTCCGTTCGCGTTCTAATCCACCACCGCTGTCTTCCCGTCTCTCCAAGTTGCGCCTAACATTGCTCGTTCTATCGCTCATTGTGCGGTCCTTATACGCTTCATTTCAAGCTTCTTGCTGAACTGCAAGTTTCCTTGAATTCTTCCCCGAAACGCCCAGTGTTCAATGAACTGCCAACTGCGCCAATGAAAAAGAGATACATAGAAAAGCCTACGCGACAACGCCTAGAAGCGGATTCGTCGTTTCGAAAGACATGAAGAGCGCTTAATTTATTTTTTCTGCTGTATAACTCTGCCATACGAAATCCTTAGCCATAGCCACAGCTACGGCTCCTCTCAAAGCCAGGATCTCGCTTTGAGGCGTTGCTGAGTCGATCAACTAATCAATACAAGTGTTGACACCCTTCGAAAAGCGCTCAGATTCTATAGTGAACAGAGCACGCATCTTCACATCACCGTCATCTTTTTTTTTCTGTTGAAATCGTCTTGCAAAGCAAATAACCGGTCTTAAACAGTTAAGCGTTAAGCAGCGAGGCGATTAAGAGGAACTGTGCTCCAACAATGTTCTAGCATATCTGGCGCACAGCACGGCTTGCAACGACAGGAGTCAACCGAACGCCGCGCAAACTGAACGGCTAAGTCGTTGACCCGCTATGCACGCGTGGTCGCGGAATCAAATGCCGGCCTCGGCGGCCACATTTCGCTGGGGGCGAAAAGCAAACTCGCCGGTACGTGTGCCTTGCATTGTGTGTATTTACAGATCCCCGGGTGTTTAATAATTAACACGGGAGTCTAGCTTCCACTACGACATGCATCATAACAAGATCGTGGCTTTAACCCGTAAAACCCCATGATTTATTATTATTATTATCATTATTATTATTATTAGAGGCGGTAAGCCTCCTTTGGGCTTGGAGTAGCACGTGCGAACCACCTTCTTCATAGGCATGACCAGAAGTCCAGAACGTGAAGTCTGTGTGGGTGCATAGAGATGATTAGGATAATGCTGCGCGGTTGTCCTCGTTTCGGTGTGCAAAGGAGAAAGAATAAAAAAAAAAGGTTGTGCACCACAGGCTTGCCAAGTTTCACAGGAGTTCCTTTACGCAAGAACAGAATGGAATGACCCCAGATGCCTTCTCCGTGTTTGTGCGCACGAATTCTCTTCCCACGTTCTCTTATTCCCTCCTCCTCGTTTTTCTACCCTTTCCCCCCAGTGCAGCGTAGCCAACCGGACAGTTAATCTGGTTAACCTATCTGCCTCTCCTTTCTTTCTTTCTTTCTTTCTTTCTTTCTTTCTTTCTTTCTTTCTCTCTTTCTTTCTTTCTTTCTTTCTTTCTTTCTTTCTTTCTTTCTTTCGTTTTCAATTAAACCTACCCACCAATTCAAATACCCGACACACGCTCTCCGAAGCGCCTGGACCACTTCTGGTCGTAAACTGGCCACCGAGTCTCGTCGATATCGTTGCGCCATTATGTGTCGTCGGAACGTCATGTGTCGATGAAGGGGGGGGGGGGGGCGATGGAGGGGCGCACAACAGACACGCGCCTCCCTGTCTGAAATTCTAATGCATTAGAATTATGAGTGCCAGAGCGGGAAGTACCAACTACCTTGGTGTCATTGCTTGCTGGCTTTCTTTCTGATGTGGTTCATAAAGCCGGACCCCTCGGTTTCCTTTCTTCTCGTTCACACACACACACACACACACACTATATATATATGCTGACAAACGAGCGGGGGCATCGTACAAAGCCGGCGCTCGCGAGAGACCAGGCGAAGCCCTAAACAGAAAGAGTTGCCGCCCGCGCCACAAGCGGAAGTGGCCACGCTGCGCCCAGATAATATCGCGCGAGCCGTTAACACGTGCACAACGTTTGCTTGCTTTGAGTCACATCCCCGCAAGCGAGCGGCCCGGATGAAATACGAACAGCGTGACCTCGCCGGGGCTTTATGGCCGCGCGGGCCATGTGGTCGCTCGCGTAGCGGGCTTCGCTGCCGTACAAGCTTTTCCCGCCACGCGTACTACGTGGTCCCGCGGCGTCGTTGCGCGGGGCAGCTAGGCCTCACCCGAGAAACGCCGCCGGAGCATTAAATATACGGTCCCGGTGGTGGTGATAGCGACGCACTTGGTGGTGATGTGGCTGCCACGGCGTTGCGGCGGAGACGGGTTTTATAATTGGTCCCGGCGGTGGCCCTGTCATGAGCCCCCTTCCCCTACCATCTGTGAAACACACACACACACACATATATCCAGTGTGGTTTAACATTAAATGGCATTTCCAGCTCCAGTTTATAGCTCATGTCCGACGTAGACCCGGGTATCCTTATGTACACACAAAGAGGAGGGAGAAGAATTTATTTACACAAAGGCAGAGAGGTCGGCCTGAGCTATACGCACGTGGCTCGTTATGGCCTCCTATGGTGCACTGGGGCACGGGGAAGAAAAAAACAGCGTGATGACGAAGAGAAACATCACCAATCATACTCCCCGGCGTTGCGCTATCTCCAGATCCAAGTGTCATGGTCCAGTGGCTCGTAACAAGGCTAGAACCACCCCTATAAACACGGAAACGCTGTTTGTCTGGCCAAGAATTCAAAACGGCGTCATCACATAGTGCCTGCTATCGACGTGTGCAATCGAAAAGACCAGCTTCTTACGCTCTCGCGTATATACGCCGCCCAAACGCAAAGCACGCGTGTAGGAGTTTCCCTTCCTACTGAAAAAAAAAAACGTATTCCCCATAACTCTCATATTCGATAACATCACATGACGTTCGGGAAAACCTTTTTTTATGCGGTCCTATATATTTCATATTGGATTATTGGATATGGGAGTTATGGGGCATGTGGATTTTTCAAATGGGATGGTAACCGACATGCAGTGATCAAATTTGAACCAGTGTCACTGCAAGCTACGACAGTTCCGCATGGGAAACTACGGCGCGCAATCAGTGCAGCGGTTCATCCATCATGATGATGCGTATACAGGGTATGATGGATACAGGGAATGATGCGTATACAGGGTGTCCCAAGTATTATGCACCAAGATTGAAAAAGAAATATGCAGATGCCACGTAGGTGGACAGAACAGAGTTAACGTTGTTTGCCGTCGCTTGGCAACCATGCGGCGGGTCAATATTCATCACAAATGCCTGTGTTTTCAAAGAAGCGTTAAAGCGCTTTCGGTGCTTTGTATTGGAGTACTTCTTTATATACATGGGCCTAACATTTTAACAAGTGAAAAAGCCATATCTGAATGAAATAAACAAAGATCTTGTTCGAGGCGCCGTATTTGTTGTAAAGTGCATGCTTAGGATACTCGATGAGCAGGTGGAAAACGTCCTGGTCGCCGTGACCGCACCAACATGTTGGAAAGGACACTCCCTTAATTCCAAATAAAAAGTGCTCGTCTAAACGGTTCCGAGGCCCAGACAATGTAAGATGGTGTCGACGCGTCGTGGAAGCTGGGGGTCTGGCCGGTATTCAAGCTGCGAGTCCACTGCATGTAAGAGTGATTTCTTTGTGGTCCCCGTGAACCACTTCGAAACGCATCACATATCTTAACTTAATTCCTCACATTTATGGCTGTCTTTTCTGATTGAAAAGAAGTTCGGAAGCCTGCTACGTTGAGCTCTTTCTTGCTTTCTTTATGTTGCAACGCTTTATCCGAGGGAGCACTTCGAGACTACAACCAGCAACGAGGTCTGTCGACTTCAGGAACTGCACCAATACACGTGTCGCTTTCTTAGCTTGCTAAACATGTAGCCACGGTCCAAGGACCTTTGTCGCCGAGAATGATCTTGAGTTGAGAATGATCTTGAGTTGAGATTGTCAAATACGGTAAGGAGGAGAAGGCGTTGGTAGTCGGGGACAGGCTCAAAGGACAGAGATGCTTGATATACTTCTCACAACCGCAAATGTCGCACCAAGGTGTTTCACACGTCCCAATCAGCAATCCACATGCCTTCGTTAACCCGACACCCTGTCGCAAGCGATAAAATCCTGCTGCATCGCAGCGGTAGAGGCCTGGTGGTAGCTGCAGCTTCAGGGAATGAGCTGGGATTCGCCCTCCCCAATTTCAGGTGCGAGGAGTTCTGTGTCTCTGCGTGCACTAGTTTCCACCGGGCCTGAAACGCACGACTGAAGCGGACGAATAATAGTTAAGCTTAAACCGCCGTCCCCCTCGCCGTAAATCTCTCCGCATGCACCTCTCCTCCTCATTGACCCCCCCCCCCCCACCCCCACCCCCTCCCACGGCAAATATCACGCATCGCATTTGTCCTCGTCGCATCGCTGCGTGGACGTGTTATATAACGTCCGTTCTCACGAAGAGTAGCTTGTATTTCGGCGCTATAACTTTGTGAACGGTGAAGTGCATGATCACAAACATTCCATGGCGTTATAGTTCTGACCTGTGAGGTGCGTAACCACAAACACTGCGTCGGATTACGCGTTGCATCGTGTGACATTAAACACTATCGTACGCATCGCGTTTGGTTCTGCTGCATTGTTGTATGCGCTTCATAAAAGCTTCGCTCCCCATAGATGCCATCACTTGCGTTGGATCTGCGTGCATACTTTTCTATGTACACGAGTTCGAAGTAGCGTGTCGTGCGCCCGGTTCACTTTTTTTTTTTCACGCGTCCGCGTCTGTCAGCGCTAAAACGAGTTTACCGCAGTCGACTCACCCAAGTTGCAGCCCTGAGCGCGTTCAAGTCGTAGCGGAGATACTTTACACGCTTTTACGTGGCAGGCTGCAAATTAAGATGGAGCGCCGACGCCCGTATCTCTGCCTACGACAACGTGTCAACCTTCTTTTTTATTTTCTTTGATATACAGAAAGAAACAATTATCTGCAGCAACAAATCTACATAAGATGCATAACTATAGACCTGCCGGCAATCATGATATTTTAGGTCCGTTTGAGCTTTTGCCTTTTTTTTTTAGCGTTTCGGGTATTTTCTGCATGTCATTTGTGATTAGTTTACGAATCGCTGGATCCAGAAAAAGGCTTAAAGGTTCGTTTTCACGGTTCAAGGGTTGCGCGCCCGTCGCCGTATCGCAAGCGAGAGTGAACACGATGGGGAGGATGTATTGCGCTACAACGCCTGCAAGCAGCGAAATTCATTGCCAGAGCATTCTCGCTTTTGGTTATGCTGCCTATACGCATTGAAAAAAAAAATTAATTTCATAACGGCATATCAGACAGCAGGCAGAGCGAAACGATTTCTCTCTTTCGAGTTTGTATGTTCCGTGAACAATGACAATGACGAACATGTGTTTTTCTTTTTTTTTTTTTGTTCCACTCGCGTGACTTCACATTAAAGGGCTATACAAGGTTTTGCTCAACGAGGTCATTTACGGCCGTCAGCGGTGTTTGCAGTTCGTATATCCTGAATTTTTCGCTTGTTTGTTAAGCCTCACTCACACTGTAGGCCGACCCGACACCGATTTCGGTTTGCCGAATGCCGGCGACAGCGTTCTTTACCTTCGTGTCGGCGCCTCTGTCATACTGTACCAATGCCGACAATCTGCCGACGGTCGGCGGAGAGCTCGGTGTTCGTACAGTTTGACGGAGGCGCCGATACGAAGGAAAAAGAACGCTGTTGCCGACAGTCGGCAACGGCGTTATACAAGTGTTATATTATACATCCTGGAAAACACGCCGAAATTCTGTTTGATTGCGCACATCGGGTGAATCTGCGATACTTTCGGCTAGCCCAAAGATATGTGCAAAAGAAGTGGAATATTAATGCGATTATCATATTTTGCCTATAATTATACCATTCTTTGTCGATACCGTAGACAGTAAATGGTGCAAATATCAGGATAACCACTATAGATTCTAAATAAAGGAGTCTTCTGGGATACGCTGTGTCGCTGCATGGCTTGAATGCTAGTCGCGTTAACATATATAGAAAACCATCGGGAGATAGGTCCTGCCGGAATTGTATCGCTCAAACGTATTTCGGAATGTTGGTTCACGGCACTTAAAATGTCCAGACGATGTCTTGGTCAACTTCGCTCAGGACAGTGCTAAATACGTGAAAAGAATATACGTAGGTTTCATGAATAATGATCACATTTTTTCGTGGAGTAGTGAGGGAGAATTCGCAGAAATTTGTTTTCGCGTTTGCAACAAGAGTTTCATGCATTAACTGGGCGATTTAGTTAATTAGACGTGGGCATAGCAGCGAGCAAGATGGCTTCCGAGAAATTGAATAAAAGTAAGAATGCCGTTTTTGCCAATGAAACTGAGCTAAACAAGAACGGAAATCCGTAAAGGATCGCCTAAGAACCGTGTAATCCCGCAAGGGATTTGATAAAGAGAGCAAGCCGCTTACGGACGGTTATAAGAGCAAGCGATCAAAGTGACGCGATTGCACAGAAATGTGGCTAAGTAAAGCCACATGCAAAGACCCACTGCTACTATGAAAAGAACGACAATAAAATACACAACTTTAGGAAGCCAGGTGTCGAAGTATGGCCGGGGGCAAGCAACCTGCCTGGTGCCGCTCCTGTGATAGAGTATTTTACTTGAAGGAAGGAAATAAACAAGTAGGGATGTTAAGAACGGCCAGCTGCAGTGCAAGTTTTGCCGGCCAGTTGCGACAGTGGCCGCAACTTTCCTGGAGCGCCGCCGCCAACCTCTAACCACGGCGTGACTAAGTCGACTTCGTGTCGGGAACAATACGCGCGTCCTCCACCGTTACCGTTACCATAAACCGCCACCGTTACGCTCTAGCCTCGTCGCCATTGTGACTGAATAAGTTCGGCGGGCCAACTATTGTTACCGAACCCACCAACGCGGACCTGATCTGTTATGAGTGGGGGAGTTGCCGCGGGAACTTCGTCGGAGACCTGTTCCCACGCGCCGACCAAGACGCAAGACAATGGCTACCCGGGCGCACTGCGAGGGTCCGCTCCGAGTTCTACGAAATTCGTGTGATATCGGTTTCGGACTGAGAACCTGTGTGTGTGTGCATGTGCGTGTGCGTAAACCGGCCCGCGGAGAGGCGGCGTGTTTACGATGCCTGGACGAACGTTTCCGCCACCTTGGAATCGGGGGAGGACCGAGTGTTTATAAACGGCTGTTGTGCGGATGCTCGATACAATTTCTTACGCAGTCATGTTAGACTGAGACACTCTCTCAAGCAGTCGTGTTAGACTGACGTATTTTCTCTCGCAGTCATGCTAGACTGATGAACTGCACGTAAATACTGCAAATAAACCCATATTCCTCGTTCTCGATGAAAAGCAGTCCTTCCCTTCATCAACGTCCTCAGCGTGGATAAGCTGGACGACGGCATAGGCCAGCTACCTTCTAATTCATGCCGGACTCCAATCTTGACAACGGACCACGAGCGATGGGATTGAGCCCCATATCCTAACAGGGAGCACCACGTCACGCAGCGATCCAACTGGCAAGCCAATCTCCCGCAAGCCAACTCTCCCGTGAAGCCATTCGCACCGCTTTTTGCCCTCCCAGTATCGGCCCAACGCGTGACCTCTCTAGTACGCAGCAGATTGACATGTTTGGTTCCCGGTAGTTTTTATCAATGCGTACTTGTTCGGCTGCTGTGGCGTGGCTTTGCCCGCTGAGCAGGATTACTAAAACATACCACGCGCTCTACGTGAAGATCACGTGTTGGGCTGACTCGTTTTACTTCAATCGCGTTGTGCAATGCTCTGTCCTAGTTCTCCCTTTCCTCCACGATATTTGACCAGAAAACGCCGATTACGCAAGGGCGGGGTTCACCACGCATGCGCACTTGGAGTAAAGCTCTAGCGGTGATGGTAACGGTAGAACGTCAACGAAATGCTTAAGTGTACTCTAACGATCGATGCCCGTTCATGGTGCAACGACTGCTCACGAGCACCGTCGCATACGGCAAAGACCAGTTTGGAATTAGGCGTTTGTCATTCGTTCAACCTTTTTGTGCCTTTGTCAATCTCGCGCCAGCAAAGCCGGCTACAGTATATATAACCAGATATATATATTCCTTGTTATAACATATTCTTTAGATGATGAAGTTGTGCTCTAAGGACCAATGCTGTCTGAAGATGTACCTTTCTTTTTCTTCATTAAGATATATGCTGTTATTGACTGAAGTTGTGTTTCTCAGGATGTGTATGTTGTACTGTAAATTATCTTGCATTTGTTATGAAATGACTCGTACTGTTTGTTGTATATACTATATGACCCCCTCTCCTCCCCCCCCCCCCCACTGTAATGCCACACTGGCGCTGTGGGTTCTGTAATAAATAAATAAATAAATAAATAAATAAATAAATAAATAAATAAATAAACAAGCCCAGCCACCTTGTTTGATTTCCTTCGCACTTTCAAATCCACCGCACTCGTAGGCGGTAGAAGGGGAACGATGAGAAAGCTAAATAACAACAAAGGTTAGCCTCGCCCTATTTTCTTAATCGCTTAATCGATTAGGAAATTAGCCGCCAAACCCGCGACGAATAAATCGACTAATCGGTAGCCGCATCGATCAGTATCGCAGCCCTGCATTATTCCAAACTAGTGAGCCACCTCTTTCGGCAACCGGTTTGTCCTGTATTCGTTTAAATACTTTTAACGTCTTCCTTTCCATGCTTTTCGATTAAGGTTAGTTAGTTCGGCTTCCTTAAACACAGGTCGCGTCTGCTCGTTAGCTTCTGTGTACAACAGCCACTCAGAGCAGTGCGGTAAGCATTGCACTACTACTACTACTACTACTACTACTACTACTACTACTACTACTACTACTACTACTACTACTACTACTACTACTACTACTACTACTACTAATAATAATAATAATAATAATAATAATATGCGAAGATGGGATGTCGGAGAAAAGAGCAGGCTGCCGCATTCGGCTTAAAACTGCTCCAGCTGAATAAATATCTGCTGGCTTTCTAATAAAAAAAAAGAAGTACCTATAGAAAAAGGCTGTACGGTACTCCTGTTGGCCGTTAATTAATTAAATAGTCATTACTCAGCAGCTTTTCGACACCTTGTGCACCTTCCTTTCCTGCGACGTCTGCGGCAAGCTTGGTCTCGCACTGCCATTGGCTTGGCTCGTCACTGAACCGCCTTTGACAAGATTCGGGTCGCCTTCGATAAGCTCAACGTGCGCCTTTGTAGTTCCGACAAGGCGGGGATTATTATTGCAATGAGTGTACTCATATAATATGCTATTCCTTTGCGCATTCCATCAGTATTCCGATCAGCACTCCGCCCACGTTATCACCGGGATCGGCATGCCCTGAACGGAAGCTGATAAGAACAGGAATAGAATCGAGCGATAGCAATCCTTGCATAGCAGTGGCACAGCCAGAAATTTCGTCCGTAGGTTGTGTGAGGGAGTAGGGTGTCGCAGACGACAAAATAACGAAATCGAGATGTGACCGCACGAAAACACGCCCTTGCGGCGCAACAATCTTTTTTTGGTTGAGCAATACGCGAAGAGAGGAATGCAACGAGAGGAATGCGGCGTTGGCCACAGGCGAACGTCTCCTTGAGCGTCTGATGCCGCGACCAAAGGACTGAGCGAATAAAAAGAAAGCACAAAAAATTTAATTATGGGGTTTTACGTGCCAAAACCACTTTCTGATTATGAGACAGGCTGTAGTGGAGGACTCCGGAAATTTTGACTACCTGGGGTTCTTTAACGTGCACCTATATCTAAGTACACGGGTGTTTTCGCATTTCGCCCCCAACGAAATGCGGCCGCCATGAAAGAAAGCGCAAGGCTTGGTCGATAGAGCAGCGCGCGTCTACTCATGACCAGCGTCGTATGCACCGGCACGACAAAACAGAAAGAGGCGCGGTATACGTCTCATCAAAGGTGGTGATTTCAAATGTGCTTTGAGGGAGTGGTTAAAGGAAAAAAAAAAGGATTGAGTGACGAGGCCCGTGAGGAGGGAGAGCGTAGAGTTCGGAGGGCGCCGCAGGACCGCATTTGCGTCCAGGTCAGCAGGCTGCAGGTGCAGCCTGTGGGTCAGGCCCGGGGAGGCCTCTGGCTCGAAGTGGCAACACGTTTCCGAACAGATTGCGTTCCTGTGGTGTGATAGGGCCAGCAACTTGATGTTGCCGCCATGTTGCGGACGGAGGTGTCGAACTGTTTGCGCAGCGTGAATAGGAATTCTAGGCAAAATCCTAGGATGGTTTCCAGCACATGTGGTTGTCGTGATCGCTGTGCATGACTGCGCAACAAATTTTTTTTTTTTGGGGGGGGGGGGGGCAGTGTTGATGGCAATTGCAACAGTGCCCTCGTCGCCCTCCGATGCGATGACTTGTGATGTCGGCATTGTAAGATTACTTCCCCAGTTAAAGGCCTTTGATAGTCTCTGTAAACTGTAGCGAGGACAGTTAAAGAGGAGGTGTTGAATGGTCTCCTCGCTACCGCAGTCATCACACGAGGCGTCGTCGGCCCGCCCGATTCGGAATGCAAAATACTTCGTAAAGGCCACTCCTAGCCATATTCGACAAAGCAGAATAGCTTCGCGTCGGCAGAGTCCAGCTGGGATGCGAACGTGGAGAGAAGAGTCTACGTGGTGCAGCCGGTTGCTTCGAAAACTTCGCGTGTTCCTCCACATGGAAGACGTGATACCTCGGGTGACCATCCGAAGTTTACCAGCGGCGCCTGTCCTTGATAACGGCATCGACTCCGCTTCGTCACCTTGAAGAGCCTACCGAGCAGCGTTATCGGGTTGTTCATTAGCTATGACGCCGCAGTGACTTGGAAGCGACTGAAATGTCGCGTGGTGTCCTTTCGCAGTCAAAGTATGGATTAATTATCTAATCTCGAATGCTAGTTGCTCGTTTCGTCCGCGCCGCAGGGATGATAGCAAAGACTGCATTGCTGCCTTCGAGCCAGTGAATATTGACCATCTTCGAGGTTGTTTCTTGGCTGACGAGACGAAGTGCAGCGCGAAGAGCAGCAAGCTGCGCAGCCGTCGATGTCGTTGGCTGGCCCGTCTTGAAACTGACGGTGGTGGCTCTCGCTGGGAAAACCACGGCTCCAAAGGAACACTGGAGAGCTGCTGATCCAACTGTATAAATATATGCACCCGGCGACAAAATATTACGGACCATGAAATCTAAGAAAAAGCTGAATATCTCCGCAACCTCACAACGCAATCTGGTATTTGCATTTTGGACCTCGACTAGAATATGCTAACAACGTTGTCGTGGGCAGTTTTACTGGTTACTGCTACAGGCTGCTCGGGAATTGAACGTTTTCGGAGATCCCGTGGTCCATTTTATTCTGTCCGCGACTGTACGTGGTGGGCGTACCTGTCATGCAAAAAGAGCAGAGTTAGCTGTTTAAGAGCAGGTGCTGACAGCTCAGATTATTTTTTATTCCTGTCACCGAGAGATGCGGTGCAGGTCGAGCCAAACACCATGGAGGTATCGATGGATTAGTTGCGGGTATTAAGGCTGGCGGAAGGCCGGGCGCAATAATCCGAAGTTGCAACGCAAATTGATGCCTGCGGCCTTTCTGACGGTAGCGTTGCAAGATGATGGGAACGGGCTCGGGCTAAGTGCTCAAAGTGCACTCTGAGAATTTCCAAGCCTCGGCTAATGTGCATTTTGGCAAACCAAGACAAGCTATGAGAGCCCGAGCTTGAATAGCCTGTAGAGCACGAAGATTTGTACTGCAAGCGTTGGTCAGTACGAGCAAACAGTGTCTCAACAAGCCCAGAAAAAGAGCCCTGTACAATTCCAACGTTGCGTGCGCTGACATTACCAAAGTATTTCCGCCCAGAAACTTCAAAATCTGGGAGATTGCTGTCAGGCGCTGTTTTAAGTGGGTGACGTGCGTGCTTCATGAGAGATCCCTCTCAATTAGTATGCCAAGAAATCTGCGAGCCTTCTCATAAGAAATGATGTGAGCACTTATAGCGTAGGCGTATAGGGTGTCACTGGTCTGCGAGCGAATGCCACCGGTGCACATTTCTATACACGCATTCGTCGCACCCACGCCGCACCACCGCCTTCCTTCTCGCGGGAGGAAGCACTGGCATTACGCCAGTTACAAACAGCAACTTTTCCAAAACTTGTCTCTCTCAATAAATTCTACCCACACTTTTATGCAAATCGTTGCCCTGGCTGTGGCAGCTCGCCCACAATCTTCCACGTCACGGTTGAGTGCACTGAAAACCTCTTTCCTCCGTTGCCAACTCTCCTTTACCCCTTACGCAACGAAGAGCTCTGCGACGATGCCATCCGCAAGGGCCCTCCCGAGGTCCTCCGAGCTGTGATACAACGGGCTCGAAACATCGCTGGAATCATCTTAGGGACCCTGGACTGAGGGTTCCTCCCACACTGCTCTCGCCATTCAAATATTATTAATAAAGATGTTTTTACTCTCTCTCTGACGAGATTTCAAGACTTTGGTTGGGAGGCATAAAGCTGTCAGAGTGCGGCTTTTTGAAGTCATGCACGTATCTGAGGACGTGTCACACCTGGAGTCCATATGTTGTCTGCGTACATTGATATCTTGATCGCTGCTCGCAGATGTTCAACGAGACCAATGAGTGTGAGGTTGAATAGGGCGGGGCTTAGTACTCCGCCTTGAGGAACGCCTCGGTAGGTGTAGTGTAGTGCGGTTGTCGTGCGGTAGCCTATTCTGGATACTCTTGAAATGGTTGGCCTTGGGGGCCGAGTTTTTCAATAACACGTACAAACACACAAAGCTACCTATGCTCGCAAAACACATTAGCGTAGACGCACACCACACCAGCACTCGAAAAAAATAAAAATAAAACTAAAATAAAATAACGAAATTCTGGGGCTTTACGTGCCAAAACCACGATACGGTTACAAAGTACGCCATAGTCGGAGGCTCCGAGTTAATTTTGACCACCTGGGGTTTTTTAATGTGCACCCAATGCTCAGGGATTTTGCGTTTCGCCCCCATCGAAACGCGACCGCCGCAGCCGGGATTCGATCCCGCATACCTTATTTTGTTGTAGCGCAAGCGAAACAAGGGCAACAGAAACGCACATCTGACACACACAGCGCTATGCGATGCGTGTCAGGTGTGTTTTTTTTTTAGTAGTCCTTGTTCAGCTTGCGCTACAAGAAAATAAGATATGCCGTACCAACAAGCCCCTATAGCTATCGTCATCGATCCCGCAACCTCGGGCTTAGAAGTGCAACTTAAAAGCCGCTACGCTACCACGATGGGACTTGAAAAGCTAAAACGAAAATCCTTACTGACGCGAGCTTCGCCTCGCAGCTATTCGCATTGTGGAGAAGTCAGCTTCGACGAGCTCCTTGTTATGCGTGTATACAGACGACACGGAAACGGCATCAGTGTTCACCAACCATACATCTGTAACTGGCTTGTTAACATCCATGGGCAAACCTGCAGTCATTATCTACAAGAAAGAACCATTATTTGTGTTTAAAATTTTGGTACAAAGTTAGAACTGGATATTTTAAGACACACACACAACACACGCACGCAACCGCGTGCGTGCGTGCGTGTGTCACTTTTTATTGAAGAGAAAAAATAACGGAAAAGTCTGCCTAAGGTGACGCTGTGCTTTTATCCATACTTTCAGTCTATGCAGAAACTTTGCAAATTCTCTCTAATATTTCTGTATTGCGTTGTTCACTATGGACTTTTTGTTTCTTCAAATCGCTTTGTACAATAAAATTTTACATTTCCTTGCTTAAAATTTTTTGAATGAAATACATAGCCATCATTTGTATTCCTTATCAACGCGAAAAGAGAAATTATATCTCATATTTCCGGCCTGCTGGAGTACCTCTATACCATCGCAGTCACGAGGGGATAGAAGAACAAGCGCTAATTCACACTTTTTGTTCACCAGCACGGGCGCCTAATTATGTAAGGCATGCGTAAAACAAATAGCGCATGCGCGGAACAGGGCTATTACGACGAAGGTATCTACACGTGCTCCCCGAGAAGAGCTCTGTCTCTATTCGAAAGGTTGATTGATACATCGATGAGATATTCACTCGCACTTGGTGATGTTAAAGGAGAGTTCGTACCCTATACCTTGGTGATCGTGTTTATTTCACGCTTCTTTTGTTACAAGTATATCTAACACGCTAAGCCACGAAAAATCGTTACCATAGGGTTCGCAGTATCAATAAGATAACGAAAGAAAATTATAAATGCCCCTGCAAAAGCACTGTAGACGAGCAAAAAGGCGCTATGCGGCCTGAAAAACCTGCCATTGTCCAAGTGTCAACGTCACAAAGCGAATTTCGCTTTAACGAGGCGTCGTGGCCAGTTCGCTGCTGCGTCACATCATCGCGAAAACGCCGGTCACATCGGCCGCTCCGGAAATCCGTCCCAGGACGCAATGTCGGTGTCATTCTGTGCACAGTCATTTCGTGTATCGCATCATGGGGGTAGCTGCACGAGCACGCGCGCCCAACAGCCATAGACAAGAGACCGCCAGACAACGGAGGGCGTTTTTTCGAGGCGCTACGGGGGCGACGGCCCGCGCGTCGCCTCCGCCCGGCACCCAAAACCAGCGTGGGCCCCAGGCAGTCACCGCCGCGTCGGCTCCGTCATCTGACCCCGTCCTCCTTGGGAAGGCGAGCGCGGAATGAGGAGAGCAGGCGGTTAGAAAGTGGTTGTTTAAAAGCCGATGGAGAGGGACGCCTTTATTCTAGCACCAAAAAAAAAAGAGAGAAAAAGCTATAAAATCTTGCAAAAACGAGCTCGCACGCCGCAACTGACGCGCTCTGCGCTAAACAACCATATCTTCTCTAATGTTGTCAGTTGCACACAGCACTGTTTGCGCAATATCGCTCATTGGAAGCGCACAAAATGACTCGATGCAGGCACTGCATGATGCCGCCAAAACGTGCACTTTGGTTTCTTCGCATATCGGTACCAGCTAGGGTATTTCGCGGTTCGCAGGGACAAATAGCGTCGGCAGTGCTACATTTCCTTCGAAAAAGAAAAATGTGTACCAACGTTGTGCGAGCACTACACCTGGCTTCCTTCTCAATTCAAGAGCTACTGAGCCACCTGTGGTACCTCAAAAGGTATTTCGCTGATGAGCGAAGGAACTAGGGTTCGAGTCCCGGCCGCGCCGCTCCCACACCTTTGTGGGTGGGAATGCGAAAATATTCGTGCACTTATAGCATAAACCTATTGAAAGAACCCGCATGCCATTCCAATAATTCTATACGTATGCCGCAGGATTTTCGTATTATCCTTATGGAGTCTATATGAATTCTACACAAATTCCGTGCAATTTTCATGAGCATGCAGCATACAGAAAACATATGGAATTATTGGACTTCATACTAAACCTATCAGTGGGGATGTGACACCCATAGGGTCAATGCCATAATCGCATATGATTATATGGGTTTAAGTGAGAACAAATGTGCTTCTATGGGGGTCCCCTATGACAATACTGGCATCTGAGCACGCTTTTTTATTTAAGCACAGCGTTTAAGAATCCCAGATGGTCAAAATTGATCTGTAGCTCTCCACCCTCATATGGCGCCCCGCAGATTCCGTAAATGTAGGACGAATTGTGCGGGAATCATGATATGTCTCTCTCTCTCTCTCTCTCTCTCTCTCTCCGTCCATCCGTCCGTCCGTCCGTCCGTCCGTCCGTCCATCCATCCATCCATCCATCCATCCATCCATCCATCCATCCATCCATCCATCCATCCATCTATCTATCTATCAGTTATTTGCGTTAGTGCGCTGGTTTTCATAGAATGTAGGCAACATCGTAGAGTAAAACTTCATAATAATGGCCTCACGCTGTTCACCGGACGTCAGGCAGCACTACATCTTTCTAGGCACTGCGATTCGTCGTTGAACGTTAACAGTCTTAGAGAGAAATCCTGTGACGACGATCACAAAAGGCAGAAGAAATCGGGTAAGCCAACCCGAGCGACTCATACATCAACGACTTGTGAATGTGTTTATATACATAACCGTTTTTTTCGCACGCCTTTCGAAAGTACTAAAGGGGTCACTCTTTTACCACTTCCAGAAATCTACCCAACACTTTGCAAATGTTCACACTATATCCGGTAGAATTCCTTCGCTGTATACACGAGTCTTTTCATGTACGTCGTTATATCCGAGCTTAGTACTTCCACAGACCGCGATGTATCTGACGCATATTCCTGTATTCTGCGCTAGCTCTACCCACGCCGGCGTCTGGTGCTGCGCGCTGCAACGATCACTAGCAGTTCTGATATCGACGATTCATCACCGACGCCTCGATCGGCGTCATCGATGTACAGTCGCGGGCAGAATAAAATGGACCACGGGATCTCCGAAAACGTTCAATTCCCGAGCAGCCTGAAGCAGTAACCAGTAAAACTGCCCACGACAACGTTGTTAGCATATTCTAGTCGTGGTCCAAAATGCAAATACTAGATTGCGTTGTGAGGTTGCGGAGATATTCAGCTTTTTCTTAGATTTCATGGTCCATAATATTCTGTCCGCGACTTTACGTTAACGACGTAATAAGAAACGCCTAATGCCAATGCGTACTCAGTCGTTTCTTTCTTTGTAGATTTTCCTTTTAACAGCGCTAACTACTCAAAACGCCCCGCGGAAATTGTGCATCGTGACCGAATACTATATGATTGCAGTTAAAGGCGCCCTTAAGCCACGCAAAGTCCAACGTATCATTTCTTATACGTCGTGTTTGATACTCGAACATTCATGTCTAAGCGCCATAAACGCAACACGAAGGCCATATAGCATATCACGTTTGATACGCTAGATATAGATAGTTCAGTTGTGGATATAGTGCAGGAAACTACCGACTAATAAATAATAACTAGGTTATTTTTTATTCAAATAATACTCCAATGCATTTCTTTGTACAGTCGCCCACAATACTTTACGTACTACGGGATCTGAGAAAAAGTTGAAAAATATCCACAGGCTCACAACGTAGTCAGGTGCTCGCATTTCCAGCCACTTCTAGTATACGCGAACAACATGGTGATGTAAGCTTTTACTCGCTACATATACAGGTTGCTCTGGAATTCAGTGTTTAACGAGATCCCGTGGTTCGTAAACATTTGTGGGTGACTGCACCAGTGATTTAATTATGGGTTTTTTACTATCCAAAACCACGATCTCCGGAATAATTTGGACCACCTGGAGTTCTTTAACGCGCACACAAAAACTAAGCACACAGGTGCTTTTGCATTTCGCCGCCATCGAAATGCGGCCGCCGTGGTCGGGAGTCGATCCCGCGACCTCGTGCTTAGCAGCCCAACACGGCAGACGCTAAGCAACCACGGCGGATCGACTTTACGAATACACTCTCCATGAAGAGTGAGCAGGTTCTTGGTAATTTCCCTGACGTGGAACAGCAATTAGGCTTTCCGAGCTTAAGACGCCGTTAATTAAAAACAGGCGTTACTTTGTATCGACGAGACACTACGCCTCTCGTCGAATTGAGCCGCACGCAAACGCCTGCGATACGCAAGGACTCCCAGATTCCTTTTTTTTTCCCTAGAATTTATTTGTCGCTGACGTCCGGGACACTTGCTCGCGCGCTTTAACGGGAGCCCTCGGACTCCGGTGGCCAACCCGGGGCCACGCGTCGGGGCGCAAATCCATCAACGAGGGATTACGAACCGCTCAAACGTCCAAGGGCGGACGATTGGGAGAGGAGCGCGCCAGCGACGGGACGCGCGTTTAATGAGCGAGTGGCCGCTGGTGCTTCCCAGCCGCGAAGACGGTGTCAGACTGAATCACTAACTCAATCGCTCTCGAGGAGGACCGAACCTCCTCCCCCCTCCCCCTCCCCCTTTCCCGAGGGGGGGGGGGGGCAAAGAGCGCTCCCGTACTCGTATCCCTCGATCGGTGAGGCGTGGGCGCAATCAGGACGCCTCGCGAAATCCAATTTATCGGCGACCAAAAACGGCACGAGCGGTAAAGTTGCGCGGGGTTTGCGAGAGTATATACAGTCGCAAGTGCAAACACGCAGCTACACTCCGCTGCTGCAGCGAGTACGTATATATCGTACGCGGCGGACAGCGACAGATTGACCTTGGCGACACTCGCGACCTCTTGCGTCGACGTCGTCTTCTGCACGTCGCTATAATGTGCTCCTTAGCCAGGCGTATACGTAGTACATGGAACGCGGCACGAACGCGTCGAAATCGCCGTAATCCAATCGTCCTGTCCACTGCAGAAGGAAAGCCTTTCTCTCTCTCTCTCTCTCTCTCCTAGCGAACTCCGACTGCCCCCCCTCCTCCCTGTCTTGCGATGGCTGGTGCTATGCCTTTATATGACTGCAACGTTCCCGATTTCACTGTCCTCTGGCGCGTACCCGACTATACGGGTCCCTTCTCTTGGCCCCCGCTCTAACTCCGATGGGCCGCTGTATACAAGCTGTACGTACGCATTACTTGGCTCGCCCAGCTCCATTTCTCCCTCTTAATGTCAACGAGAACATCAGCCTATCACCGTTCGATCTCGCTAATTCGCCACCGCTGCCTTCCTGTCTCTTAAAGGTACGCCTATCATATTTCGCTCCATCGCTCGTCCAGCGATCCTTAGCTTCGCCTCAAGCTGCTTCATTGTGTTGTCTATCGGGGCTCGAAGTAAGCCCTCCAGCCTTCTCGCAAAAAAAAAGAAAGAAAGAAAAAAACAACGGTTCGTTAAAGTGTTCCAGCGTATCCTTTCAGCGGAATAGCACGCATTCCAAAAGGACGAGGACGAAGGAAGCGACATGGATTTCCAGCGCTTCGTGTATATACGAGTCGCTTCGACTGTGCCTGCTCCTTCTTTTAACGAGCGCTGGTCTATATACTGAACGTAATGGATTACTAATGAGCCTAGTCGGCCAGTAGTACATCATATTTGCATTGTTCTTTTTTTCTTCTTCAACGGCTGTCGTTAAATTCCCCGGAGCGTCCTGTCATCTCCTAACTTTCCGGTTACTCAAGGAAGCCACCGCAATAGCTGCAGTTCGATTCCCCAGCCACGAGGAATTTTCCCTCGCGCAAAGGCGTTCGCGTTGACGACCCCGCAGTGTGGGTTTCCTTCGAGAATGAGTTCTGCGAAAGCCCGCCAGTTGGAGGATGATTCACGAAAGGGAAATTCGTCGTCTGCAAAAAGAAAAAAAAAAGAAAAAGAAAGAACGAGAACTCCGGGTTTATCCGCTAAGAAAGCTTCACAGCTGAAGAAAAATTCGCCTTATAGCGCCATGCATAACCAGACCGGGGAGCAAAGCCTTTCCGGAAGAGTGTTTACGGACTAACCAGGAGGCTAGCAAATCGCGGAGCGGGCCCGAACGAACCGACAGCTCGAAGTGTGGGGACCCCGAGTATGACAACACTGAATATTAAGGGCCCCGTGTCGCAGAAAATACGGCGTCGGCGTCCGGCTTTGCCGTGAGCGAAAATTCCCGTACATATTTAGGTACGCGCGTATGCCACGCCTTGCTACACGGCATGCGGGACATGCGGGTTACATTGCCGCACCATTCTATCGCCGAAGTTGCCCGTACCTTGTCCTGCAGTCTCGCCGAAGTTATTGCTCGGAATTTTGAGAACGACAGCCCACAAACGAACGCCACGAAACAAAACGCCGTTAAATCTTTTCAGACTGAAACGAAATAACAGAAGATCAGCTCACGCAAGAGGCCACGCTTCTACCAGAAAGCTCGCCTTCGTGCATAACGCCCGCCGCCTGCGTTTCCCGGTAAACATTACGGTTACGTAAGCTGCGCTTGCAGGGAAGCGTGCAGTCAGGGACATTTGAATGCTATCGCGCTCCACTCTTAAAAGGCGAAACTTAAGCGCCCTCCATTTCTTTACGGGTTTCCTTGTAGCTGCGTGCGCTGCTTTCAGACGGGATGCTGCAGTTTCACAGTTCAATTTATTTCAGCAGGAAATGTATTAGCATGCTGTAATGGGCGTATTGTATGGTTCCCCCCTGTCCGATATCACTTTCTCTTAGTCATTTCATTCGCCCCTGCTTCGCTGAATCGCTTGCTGTCCAACAGGAGCACGCAGAGCAAGCTCCGTAAGGAAGCAAACATTATAATTTTGCTTCTCGACTTTCCCTAGAATTGCTTCAATGTTCGAATAAGTAAAGTACATAAATTTAAAAAAAATAATGTTTCTAGTACGTCCGCCATAATCTTGGACGTTGGCAACGAAATTAGTTCAGCGCGGAACTAAGTCCACAAGCACAATACTCCTTTCTTTTTCTCGACGCAGTCTACGGTGTCTTTCTGTTGCTTACTAAATGATGAGATAGCGGCAAAAGCTGCAACAGGAGGACCGGATATCTGAATCATCAAAAATAAATTGCGAGGAATTGTAGGGGAAAAAACAAAAGAAACAAAATTAAGAATAAGAACGAAAGACCAAAATAAACGGGGGGGGGGGGCAGCGAGACAGCGCCCGTCTCGGTAGCCCAGTGGCCATGGGGTTAAGAGGATGAGTACGAGGTCGCGGGATCGATTCCAACCACGACGGCCGCATTTCGGTCGCAATCACGCCGTAGTTTTGGCACTTTGAATGCCACAATATGTATTTTTTTTTAATAGCGGTCGAATAGAGCATGACCTAACTCGGGTATCAATAGTGGAGGCAAATTTGGTAATAGCAATATACGCAAAATTACCTCCCTCCTTCTCAAATGAAAAAATAAGGGCGAAGAAACAGAGGGAGGCAAGCCGAGCCTTAACGTTGATGGGACGGCATTACGAATGCCCCAGAGTGAATTCTAACTAGAAATGAGCTCCCTTTCTCAGTAGCCTTTTCTTGTAGAATGACTACGTGATGGCACTTTTTTTTTTTACAGCAAAGCTGTTTATGGCTAGGGTTCCGTGGATCTTTAGTGTCCGCCAACAAATCTGCGTGTGCAAAAACTCAACTCCAGAATTTGACGCATAGTCGCTTCATTCTATGCAAAAGCTTAAGCGTCTCATCACTTGTATATGCATTTTCAGTACATCTTAGTTTTTAATAGGCATCATGTTCAAGATCAGCAGACTTTCAGGTAAGTATTTTTTATGCTTGCTTACAGGGGTATGAGCGATTGAGTATCTTATGAGCGATTGAGTATCGATTGAGTATATATATATATATATATATATATATATATATATATATATATATATATATATTTTGCACGTTGTAAACGCCCCCCCCCCCCCCGACTCTTTTCTTTTTAATTTCATATTTCGCACGTTGTCAGCGGACGCTTCGACAGCCGATTGAAGGCGCAAGAGGCTCCTTTGCGAAGAGAGGTAAAGTAAGTTGGGGAGGAAGGGGGGAGTCTATAATCGCGGATAATCTCCTGTCGCCGCCCGTTCTTCTGGAAAGCTGTGTCGCACGAACGGCTTAGTGAATCTGACATCCTGGGAGAGGGTGAGCCAAAAAAAGCTGCAGTACAAGCTCTTGCCCGCACAACGCATCCTCCTCGCCCGGTATCTGCAGGCTCTGTCACCATCGCGACGGGCTTAGTCGCGCAGGGGGAAAGGTCAAGGGCTGTAACACCGCGATGCTACCGTCATGTATAAGCGACTGCGCAGAGGCGACTGTGATCTCTGGTCTGTACCTTTCAATCTCTGCATAGACATTTTCGTTTTGTTTCTTGCCATTTGCCATTTTTCTTTACGCCTGTTTCAGATTTCTTCTTGCCATTTCTGTTCGGTAGGACCGTCCCAATGAACGATTTCATGAATTCAAAACTGGAGCCTTGCGGGCCGAAACCACGATGCGTTATATTCACAGGCACCTTATCTAAGGAAACGAGTTCACGACCACAGCCGCCGCGGCTGCGATCGAACCTGCGACCTCGAGCTCAGCAGCGCGACCGCTGCTGAGCTTGAGGCTGTTTTTTCTTTAACGAGCTGTTTATCGAGCTGTTTCTTCTTTAACGCTTTCAATTTCTATCGTTACCAAATGTTCAGATAATCACGCCCGTGCCATGCACGTTCCATTTACAACCTTAGACATGTAAATTGTGCGCAGTAAAACGTGCGAACGGTACCGCTTGTGCGTTTTTGCTATCTTGCGCTCACTTGATTATAGGCTCTAATGTGAAATGCATGCTTCCCATTGTGTGACGCATTCTTTTTTCTCTTTTTTCTCTTCTGTGTTTTGCCGCGCTCCAGAGCAGAGTGTCACCCGAAGAAAAGGGTTCTAACGCTTTGTCATGAACTCGTTTGCTTTAACATCAATCCTTCTAACAACTGTCGTTGGCTATGGTGTTGGACTGCTGAGCACGAGGTCGCGGGATCGAATCCCGGCCGCGGCGGCCGCATTTCGATGGGGGCGAAATGCGAAAACACCCGTGTACTTAGATTTAGGTTCACGTTAAAGAACCCCAGGTGGTCGAAATTTCCGGAGTCCTCCACTACGGCGTGCCTCATAATCAGAAAGTGGTTTTGGCACGTTAAACCCTATAATTTTAAAACAACTATCGTACTTGTCGATATAAACTTGCAACTGCATTGTGGGCCGAGGGAAAGCTTCTGTTTGAGAGTAGATGCCCTTCATTATTATTTAAGGCGACCTCAAGACACGAACCGCGCGTGAAATATATACTTCTGAATGCGGATATAATGGCCAATAATTTGTCGGAACAGAGCTTTTAAAATGTTGGCTCGCCATGCATCCCGGCCCTGCAAAAATGGATGTCCAGCGAAGCTGTTGAAAACCACCAGTACAACTGTTTAGAGGGTGTATGCAATGCTGTACTTCTTTAGAGTAATGGTAATAACGGTAATCTAGAGTAATGATAGTAATGGTAACTTTGGCAGCACGCCGCCGCTGGTTGTATTGCCGTTTATTTTTCCTTTTCCAACGACAACTCATCGCCAGGGCCAAGAGGGCAGTCGAAGCCAGAGGGTTCCTGGACTAAGGAGCCTTCCCACCTTAGGGTGATACCCGTCCTTGCTCGGGACACTGTTTCGTATAATAAACGCTTCTTCTCTCTCTCTCGCCGCTCCTCGTATTCGCGTTGCTCTTAGGGTGTCCTTATTGCTCGTTTCCTACTCATAGCGGTGCTGCAACAACAATGAAATCAGTTGCTAGGATGGTTCCCTTATATATGAAAGGCTAGTGACGTCACTCCCCACGTCGCAACCTGCCGTGGCCGCGGAAGCTTGCGCAACAGTAATTTTTACCGCGAAACGTATTTGCGGGGAGTGCTACGTGCTTCGCATTGATATCAGGAGCGTCTTATTATCAATAATGTTGTTTGGATGCTTGTCTTGCAGTTGTTCCTTATTGAAACGAGTGCTGTGTTGTTTGTTGTACGCATGATACTAAAGAATGTATGCACTTTTCGCTTCAATCGCTGAAGGTTCTTTCTTTTTTTCATCGCTGACGTTTTTGGGGTTTTTTTTTTTCGTGAGGACGCGCCGCAAAAATGCCGACCAACTAGAGATTGACCGCTTCGCTGTAACATGCTCCCAAAGCCGCGGGAACTCATACTTGTCAACGTCATTGTACTGTCTTGACTCAACAACTTTCTAAAAAAAGAATAAAAAAAAGAAAAGCAGATGTTTTGCTACCTGTGCGGGTGGCATCGTCAGTACGGCACAAACGGTCCAACAGAGCGAACACGTAATATCACATAACGCATATTTTCACCTTAGAATGTGACTAATAATGAACACATTTTTTTTTCGCATAATGATGGGAAAACGTTGGCACAGAAGCCGCGATAGGCCCCTAGAAAACTTGTGGAATCGTGGTTTATCCGCCGTGGTAGCTCGGCCCATAATTCTAACCGTGGCCCTCTACCGCATGTTTACAGTCGCTTTGTAGATAAAAAGGGTGTATTTCGCTCTATTGTAACATCTATGCACTGGCGATGCCATCCAGGTATAAGTGGCGAAACTCCTGTGGCTTGTGCCTGCTTTTATGACGTTGTAAAGCCAGTGAAAAGACATTGACAAGCATAACAATTTTTTTGTTTTTTATTTCTTGTTTGTTACGAACAACATGTGAGAAGAGGGGTCAATCCTTTTCAGAGCGATACTCTAAGACGCAAAGTATATATCCTTAGGAAGAGTACCAGGCCCACGTGTACGCAAGGCTCCTCTTACACTAAACTTGCCGTTGCCTCGGCGATCGTCACGCTACCGTGCAGTCTCGCTAGCTCTAACGTAAAAGAAGCGGCGGCGAGTCCTAGTAACTGGGCCATATATTCTGCGAGTAAAAGCCTGCCGCGCAATGTGTATGCAGTCCTTTCTCCGGGATGGCACTAAATACGAGTCGACTTGCGAAATCGTCCAGATTCGTCGACACGCAGATGAAAAAAGGCCGCGAAATTGCTTTCCATGCGGTTATCTGGTCATCGGGGGATCAGTGGGAATGATTACGCAGACAGGGCCTTTCGAGCGTCGTGCGAAGAAAAACCGCCGCGCTTCCAATTACACTCTCTGGGATGGGCGCTCCGAGGCGAGTCCGCCACCTGGCACAGCAGAGTGGAATATCGCACGCATACAAAGCGAATCAGACTGCACGACATAATCTATCCGTTGCAACTCAATCGTCGTCGCCCGGACTTCACTGACGTGAGGCATCGCTTTCTTTTTTATTTTCCTTTTCTGTCTTTTCGATTGGGTTGCCAGGCGGCATAACGTCGTAATGAAGTGCAATATAAGCAAGCAGGCCCGTTTTATACAGATACTGCAACGTCTGCTTTCGTTAGGAGTTGGCTTCCCGAAGGATGACAGAAAACCAATGGAAAGGACCGACCAGACGATATTCTATACTCGCGTACAACTTTGTGTGGCAATGAAAGGAAAGCTACGGAGGTAGAGCACGCACAAGTGAGAGCGCTTCTGAAAAGAGTCCCGTGTTTTCGTCCGCGTTAGTTTAAGCTGGGGAAGTGAAAACATAAGCACGCTATTATCAACAGCTAAACAAGACAGAACACACCACTGGATGTAAACGTTTACTTATTCCGAGGCTTTTCCCTTTCGCGTCTGGGCAAACGCGAGACCGTCGCACGTGGAAGCTGCGCCGATTCAGCGTCTGTTCCGAGCAAGCAAGAGTACTGTCAAACGCTGGCGGACTACTTGGCGCCGTAGCACACGTGCACCAGCTCCGCCTGCGTAGAGCTTTCACTTCATTGCCACAGAAAGTTGTCCGCGAGTTTAGTTGGCGGCCCTTTCATTTCCTTCTCGATCCTCCTGCTCCCGTACGCCGCAGTATAGCTTAGTGGCTGTGGTCCTGCGCTGCTGAGCTCCGGGTCAGTTAAGGGCTCGATTCCAACCGCGGCGGCCACATTTCAACGGGGATGGAATGAAAAAAACGTGTGCCGTCTGTTAGGCGCTCAATCAAGAACTCCAGGTGGTCAAAATTGATCCGACGAACCGTCGCCGCCCCCTTCCTCCCAACCCTTTATGGGGCGTGGCTAATTAATCGTAACGTGGCTTTGGCAGGTGAAAAAGCCCGAATTCCTTTTCCTCCTCGTTCTGGCGAACACCGGCTCAAGTGACGACCGAGCTGAAAGAGTCGTCCGAAAAAAAAAAAAAAAAACCCCGAAGGTATTGACGGAGACGGTATTGACCCGGCCGCCCGGCACGTACAGGTAAGTCCACCTTAAAGGGAGCGGGCACGCCATCACAGCGCCATCGCAACTCGCACGAGCGTGACCTTCTCTCCGAGCTTTCATCTCTGTCGTGCTCGTTCAGTCGTGTCGATCTATGGCGCCGTGCGACTGCACGATCCGGCCGGAAAAGCAAGGCACCTCGGCGCGCTCATTAACGCCGTGTCGCGCGTTGCGAATTGCGCGAAATGACAGCAGCTGGTGCCGGGCATTCGACCACAGTGCCGACGCCGACAAGCGAGAGCACGCTGTATGTAGTCGAATACACGTTCATTCATTCATTCATTCATTCATTCATTCATTCATTCATTCATTCCTGCGTCGCGTTCGCTAATTCGTACACTTTACACGCAGCGCGAAAACGTGAAAGAAAGTGGGCGATATCCTTTTTCTTTCCAATTAAAAGGGCAATATTGGGAAATACCGAATCGTTTTGGACTACAAGAGCATCAATTAAACAAAAAGCTCTACAGTCCTTAATATGGCGGTGACACGCTGATCACCAGAAGAAAAAGAATGAAGCTCGAACTCGAATTGTCTAGAAACCTCGCGCCGAAGCTACGTCAGTGTCACGTGACATCGAGGCTCTACATTAGTATACTTTTCTCGTATTTGGGCTGCTGTGGCGCAGTTCGGAGTTGTCGAAACTCGCCCAGTCTGGCCCTTGGTTCCTTTGTAATGTAATCGAGTCAGTTTTTTTTTTTTTTTAGCCGATAAGCATTTAACTATGCTCGAGAAGACGGCGTCGGTATAAACGACACAAGGGCAAGCTGGTGCAGAAATTTCAAAGTGGCGTCGCAACCCCATTCTAGATTTTTTTTTTTTGCATCTTTTGTAGCTTAATTGTAAAGCCAGCTCTTAGGATTGGTGTCCTCCACCCCCTCCCCCCTTTTTTTCCTTCTTCTGGTATTGTAGAAGCGTAACTTACGAAAACAGCCCACGTTAATTGTTCTCTTTGGTGCCTCTTTAACATAACGTCTCGCTCGGCCGTACTGACGAACGGTAACCTGTTTAATCCCTGCAGGCCGCCGACCGGCCAAGTTTCGTCATCGTCCAATCTCACGACTCTATAACTTTACCAATCGCTGTAATCAGAATCCGGCAACTCTCGCTTCCAGAACGTGGCATGCTCATACGAGGAAGTCCCGAAAGTAAGTTTCGTTATTCATTTTCACACAGAAACTCCGTTACCAAAAAGGAAACTTCACGACAACGATATCAGCAAGCACTATTACCCCGGGCGCAGGGCATTCCCCCTGCCACATTCTAAATTAAATGGACGACAGGCGGTTACATTGAGGTTCAGGATTGGGCGAGTTGGTATTGCATTCTAAAATTGGTACAGCACAACAGGCTCGGCTTGTTTCTTCCTTTGTATGTTGCGCTGTACCAGTTTTACGGTTACATTAAGGCTTCTGCAGGCAAGAACGTACCATAACCCAGTCGTCGTGAATAAAATTAAAGCGGACTGCCGGCTTTCCGTATATTGTAGTAAGTGTGGGGGTTCGCTCGATTTAGAACACGTGCTTTGGCGCTGCTAGCTTGGCGTTGGCCGGTGGTGGTTCTCGAGGTGAACAGTGGTGGCAGCCGATGCTGCGCAGTGGAGGACCAACTCAGGGCTGTCCAGAGGGCCCGTGTGACGGCGGAGGGGCTCGGCGTCTCTGTCTCGACGTGGGAGCGGCCCGAATCAGTCCCAGGCTGATCCCTCGGGACATAAATGAAGTTCTTCATACCATACCGCGGCATCATAAATTATACACCTTGCAGTGTTTTCCCACATAGTCGCTACCGACACCGATACATTTGTCGTAGCGTGCAATCTGTTTGAAAGAACCGCTCTGGTAAAACTCGGTGCCCTGCGATGCTAGGAATGGTCGCACAGTCTGCTCCACCTCAGCACTGTTTTGGAAGTGACGTCTCGAGAGTGCTGCTTTCGGTGCAGGTAACATGCGCCCATCCATACCGGATAAACAGCACCCGCTTCCACAGGCGGCCACGTTGTCAGCACGCGTTTGTCTGCCATCGTGATTTGTACTCGAATAACCCCGGGCACGCCGGTATGCTGCTATGCTCGCTCTCTTCTTCGGCGCTCTAGGCGTGCGTCATTCCTCCTCCGCTGACGCTTATTCCGTCGTTGAACCCGCAACGGGCGTGGATTTTTGTGGCGATTGTTTGTTTCACCTGGCCTACCATCTTTTATTTTAAAAAAAAAGAACTTATTTTCGGAACGTCCCTCGTATAACATCACGTGCTCAATCTGCTCGGTGGGTCGCGCGCATTTCATAGATGGACATCACAGCTCGATCCTTTTCCTAATGCGATCACGAAAAAGACTGCGGTGAGCACCAACTGAATCAACAACGTTTAGGAATAACGGACGCTCTTGCCACTTCAACTGTGACGTCATAGGGAAAGGCTGCGATGCTGCTCGATCGAAAACAACAGTAGCGCTTACGCGAATGTGGCAATAGCACATCGCATCATTCTTTTTTCTAAGCGTTCCGTATACACCTAAACGGGACGTTTAGTATTCTCGTAAATGCCCACTGGCGGTGCGAAATGGGTGTAAGGACAGGAGAGAAGGGCCAAGTAGGAAAGGCGTTGCCCAACAAATGCGACCTTAAAGGAACACCGTTGTTGAACATTCGACATGTCATTTCTTGCATAAAATGAAGGTACTAACCCTCTGAACAGTAGAAAAATAAATATAGGCAGACGTCAATGTGCGCCAAATAATTCATATTACTGCTTGTTCCTAGAACTACTTTCTGCTTTAGAGATCTGGAGGAGGTGAAGGAACTACGAGAAAGAGGAAAAACTGCGGTAACTGTTTCACACAGTGGCGGGCATCTAAACCATGGGCATAAGTAGCGACGTCATGGTTTGTTCTGTGACGTCATGACTTGCTCCGCGTTCCTCCGCTCTCTGCGGCTGTCAGAAGTTATAGCGTAGCCAGAATAAACGACGTCACCACACTTAGCTCGTGCGTCATGACGCCAGGATAATGTCGACGATGAGAACTCCGGTCTTTCAAGCCCTATACTTTCGTGGAGGAAGGAACGAACTAGTGGGGGAGCATTGCGAAAACGTGATTGAAGCGAAACATGCCGGCCCAGCACGTGATCGTCACGTCTGAGTGCGCGGTAGGTTTTAGTGATACCGCTCTGCTGGTAGAGCCAAGGCTGAGTAAGCCTAACTAGTCCCGCGTCGAATGAAAGCTACCGGGAACCAAACATTTTCCGCCAGTACGCTGGGTCTCAGAGATTACGTTTTGGGCCGACATTGCAGGGAAAAGGCGAAAAAAGTGGCTTCAGGGAAAGTTGGCTAGCCAAGGCCGGCTGCGCGGCGTAATGCCCCCTCCTAATTTACTTGCTTAGTCCGTGACAACTTAAGTATCGAATAAAAAATCTTACCTGTCGCAAACTTCCGGATGGTTACGTATCGCTTTCTTCGTTTATGTTTTTACAAGTGAGAAGCACGTGGTAAGAACCTCAAAAATGTTTCAGCATACTTCTTGAATGCAACATCCGGAAAGTCGCATAAACGGGTGAAGTCGCCTCCATTGAGTTCATGTTAAACCATTAACGCATCGCATCAAGCGGAAGAGCGCAAAAACCGGGACGCCCGGTGTTCCTTCTCCTTTGCTCATGGTCGAGGCGCGCTAGCTAAAAAAAAAAGAAAGAAAAAAAAGAAAAAAAAGACACGCGCAAGCTCGTTTCGGACGCCATCGAAGGAGGGTTTTGATGCGCTACACGCATGCGCTGACGAATAACATCATGATTCATGGTGCGCGAGCATCTCATTACGCTGCTAATGCTTTCACATTGCTAACGATGGCGCTGAGCGTTCGCCATACGAAACTTATGAGCAGCCGGCGTCTTAGCGTGACGTCGCCGCCTACCTAGACAATTTGGTGCACGGTAATTAAGGTTAGATCTCGAACAAATACGAGGCAGCGTGAGTTTTGTCCAAGAAAAAGTAGACAGACCTTCATTCTTTACGAAAAGTCAAAACGCTCCGAGTTTTCATGATCATTTAATAGAGTGATTAGAATGTGACGACACTGGACAAGGTTTCGGAGGGCATATGGAAAAGTGTGGCGTTTCCTATTCACGGCTACGTGTTAATTTGGTCAGAAAAAGAGTATGATCCATCTACACATGCCTTAACCCCTTCTAATTATTGTTCTATTCAATAAAAAGTCTACGAATAACGCTATCGACGGGGTATCGTAAATTTCTGCATGCACGTAAGGAGAGAGGAAACGCGAACATTGAGAAACCAAGCTGTCGCGGCACGCGGCGGTGTTTATTCGCTCCAAGGTGAGCAGATAACGGTGCCCCCGACGACACGCTGATCCGACAGGAAAGCAACGACACAAACGCGCATGTCACACGCCCCGCTCGGCGCGCGAGTGAAACCACACAAACGCGACAGCTTTCGCATCGAGCGCAGCGTTCTGCCCGCCCCCGTGACACAGTGCTCGCAAAAAAGGTTCCTTCGTGCAAATACGGCGGCGGGCATGCGTGTCGATGCAACGCGTACACAGCACCCGGCGGAATCACCGTTTCCTGTGCGCGTCCATTTCAGAACGCTTACGGCATTGTGCCGTAATCATGCGATGTGGAAACTTGCAGGCATTACGAAAAGAGCGACGCATCGCTCCCTCCTGTAGACGGCCCGCGCAGAGACCGACGTCGGGTGGAGCTCTGACACTTGACGCGAGACGGCACTTCCAGCGTCTAGCGATGACGCGCAGCCGGAAGCAGTGTGACAAATTCTGCGACGACCACCCCACCCGCTTCCGACCACGTAATGTCGCATAGCACGCACACACAAAAAACAATCTCTAACCGGGAGGAGCACGTCAGGCCAGCACGCACGCCAGGCGAGGACGATCGAAGCGGAGCGAAGCGCATAGCGGCACCTGCACGGAACATACCCGTGCGCGGCAAAAGAGTTAAAAAAAAATAAAGAGAACGACGCGCTGCGATGAGCCGCTACCAATTCGGCTCGCGCGAGAGGGAGAGACCGCGCGCAAAGTACCGGAGGGAGAAGGAGAGAGAGAGGCGGTCCCCCTACCTGGATGATGCCGGGCAGCGCGATGACCACTCCGGCCGCGTAGCTGGCCCTCCTCTGGCGACACGTCTTGCAGAGCGCCTTGGCCAAGTCCACCACGTTGCGATAGGGCAGGCTGGCGCGCCGGCCGCCCGCGCCTCGCGGCTCGACGGCCGAGCCACCGCCGCCGCTCTTGGTAGCGCGACGCCCCCCGCCGCCGCCTCCCCCGCTCATGGTCGGAGTGGGCGGGCGACGCGAAGAGTTTTCGGGTGGGCGAGGGACGCCCGGATCAACAGGTAGGCGCCCGCGCCCCGGAGCGGCCCACGGAGCGGGCACCCGCCATCTTCGGCGAAAGCGCGGCCGAGGACGTCGCACGCCGCCCTCCGCCGCCGCCGGAGCGGAAACGAAACCACGCGGCGACTCCGACCGCCGGGGACGACGACGCGCGGGCCACCGACCACTCACTCGGCGTCGGCAGCAGGCACGACTATCGCTGCCGTTCGGCACAGATCGGCGGAGCGGGCACGCTGTGTGCGTGTGTCTGTGGCGCACACGGATTGCTTCTGCCGCGCCCGGTTGCCAGCCACCCCGGCGGCACGCACCACATTCGCTGCCAACACCTGCGCGCGCCGGGCGAACGACGACGAGGCACCGTGCGCGAGTGTGTGAGCGCGCTCACCTGCGGCGATGGCCCGCCGGCGCTTCGATCCGCGCCGCTCGCGCTGCCACCGGCAGCGTCGGGATGTGCGCGCGGAGGGAGGGGGCGAGGGATATTTCGGTGGCCGCGGCCATCGATCCACGTGGGACCCTCTGCCGGAGGAGCGCGGGCCGCCAAAAGACGACAGCGACGCCGCCACAGGTGGCGAACGCCGGCCGCCGTGGCAAGGTCGACACGCCTCTCCCTTGGGGCCCTTCGCCGTATAGCGGCCGTCTCGCGGTCCTTCGCTTCGCCGAGGCGAGGAAGGAGGGACTCGCCCACAGTCGCCGGCAGTGATGAGGAATCGTTTCTGCGCCAGTCGGATTCGAACTCGCGACGTCGTCGTGCGAGCTATCGCTCCGTAGTGCCAGCACGGTCGCGTTTAGTGCGGCAGAGGAGTGTATGACTCTACGAGGCCAAGCGATCTCCGCTAGGCCAAAGTTCACGTCCGCCTTCGGTCCGAAACCAGCCTTGTGTATCAGTCCACCTTTTTAGCCTCACATATACCGAGTACAACCACGGACTCCAGAAGCGGGGAGGCTGGAGGGGCTTGAGCCCGCCTGGCCATCGGAAACGAGGGGGCTCAACACCCCTCCTTTCCCAACCTTCAGCTTCCCTTATTCTTACGCAGGACACACACAACACGCACGCTAACTGTGTTATAGCTGCACAAAGAAATATCGCCCGCTAAAACCTAGCAGGAGAATACGCGCAGTGACCATTTGCACTGTCTCCTTTCCTGGACACCAGCCGCGTGTGAAACGCACGGAACCAGCACACGTCACGTAGAAACAACTTCATACGGCGCCCCACGGCGTCCCGATCCTCGGGAAGCTGAGGGGAAGGGTCTCAGCCTGTCCTTTCAACATCCGCGAATGTTTCGAGCCCAGTCCCTCGAAGAACACTCCCGAAGCCTCCGAGCACGCGAGTGCTGTCAAACTTCGGATCAGGCCACATACGGATGAAAAGAGGAGGTTGATATACGAGGCGTTTTAACGCGATAGCGTTAAGGAGCTCGTGTCGCAGAAAAGCCGGTGTCGTCGGTGTCGGCGTTTGCGGCGTTGACCGTGAGCGATAAATCACGGCAGGCGTTTCATAAATAAAAAGCAACTTCCAAGATTGGCCCGGTGGGAATCGAACCAGGGTCTCCGGAGTGTGAGACGGAGACGCTACCACTCAGCCACGAGTTCGATGCTTCCAAGCGGTGCAAACGCGCCTCTAGTGAATGCGGTGTTGCCTTCGAAACGAGCCGTGGAAAGTTATGCTGCGGTGTATATCGGTAATTATGAACATGTAACGTACAGAAGTCACAATTACACGACTTGCGAAGTGCGTTTCCGCTGCATTTCTTCTGCGCTTTCCGCACACGCAGAGCCATCTTGCGGCAAACACAGAAGACCCCCTCCTCTCAATGTACGGCGCTGCCCCGACAGGAGGCGCGCCGCGCGCGCATTGGGACCGCTGCCAGGCGCGTCGCGGGACTCCCTCTCCCCTGACGACGCTTCGCCGTGCTCCCGGTCCTTTCTTTAGATTACTATCTATCTCTCTGCCCGTGCCGATCGCGACGTTTGGCTGGCGTAGATCGTTTCCCCACCGAGACACCGAGTTCTTTGGTTCGTTCCGTTCGCTCAGGCGCACGTTTCGTTGCCGCGGCGAACGCTGCGTTGCTCGACGCTCACCGCGTGATAGGTGGGCGCTAAGTCCGATGCGGGGCGCATCGTAAGTGATCGCTGTGCCGTAGCGCATTGTCTTATACCCCTTGGCGGGTCGACGGGAACGCTGTCGCGTCCCACTCTTGAAGGCGAAGCTTAAGCGTCCTCCAATTTTTGCTTGCGAGGATCGGAAAACTGCATTAGCGCACCTTCTCCTCCGTATCGCGAGTAAAGAAATCGGTTATTTGGCCGGGAGGATGCGTGGCGCACGCGCGCGATAACCGATTTGCAAGACGTGACAGGTGTATATACTCTCGAATCTCGACGTGAGTGTGCGTCTTTCATGACTGCTGTCATTGTGGCAGTACATCAAGTTGATGCGCAGCGCCCGGGCCTGTGTGCAGCTCGTGTTTGTGTTTTCGTCTTTCTTATCGCCTACAACCGCGTTTCATAATGCCATTAGCCAACTTTTCCATTAAGCGATAGCGCCCACTGCTTCAAAACTTCTTTGAGCCGCAATAGTTCGAAAGCCTCCCGTGACGAATGAGAAGGCCCACGGTGTCCGGGGTATGGGGTGCTAAGTACAGCCGTTACTGTATCTTTAAAGCGAGGCTTTCTGAGCACACGCTCCCAGACTTTCCTGACCGTGGCTGCTGGGCTCTTGCCGAGTAGGCGCGAGCATCGCGTATAGCACGTGACATCGACACCACGTGCACGCGACGCCACGTCAGCGCGCGCCAGCTTCCAGTGGGCCATGGGTGCAGGAATGAGACGGGAAAAATAATGGTCAACCTCGCTCCCCCGCGTATCGCGTCGTATACGTACACCTGTACTCACCATTCTTACCTCGTGACGTCACCGCATCGACGTCTCGGCGTTGCGCTCACCGACGACAATCTTTCCCATATCTACAGCGACTCCATAGCCGCTATCAGAGCTTTCCAAAAGGGCACGGTCTGCGCACAGGCTCTCAGAATTGTTTCAAAGAAAGAGATTAAGAACCACTTCATATACTGGTTCCTGGCACACTTAGGACCAAAGATCGGCGACGTCCCCAACCTTAACGAGGCGGCACACGAGGCTGCGCGCGCGCTTACAGACCGCGCGGCTTCACCCAACCACTCGGAGAATAAGGACGCGCCCACTACATACAATGAAATCACTAAACACTACAACCTACAACGCAGACAGTATAGCACGCCACACCGCACGCTCACTCGAGCTCAAGCGGTTACACTCGGAATGCTACAAACAGACACATACCCCACGCAAAACAGATTACACCATTACTTGCCTCAGCTCTACGACAAGTCTGATTGCACCAATTGCAATGCATCCCTTGACGTATATCACTTACTCTGGCCGTGCTCGCAAGCTCACATTAACTCCGAACCGGACAAGCGCAAGTTTGAAAAAGCAATCCGGAGCGAAGAACTCGCTCCCCAACTCTGGGCCGTCCAGCAGGTCCACGACGCCGCCAGGAAACTCAACCTCCCGGTTCCGTCGTGGGAGACGCCCACTCCATGAGAGCCCAAAGCTCTCGTGGCCTGCAGGACCTGAATAAAGTTGATTTCCTTCCTTCCTTCGGCGTGCGTACCCGTGAACTGCCGTTTGCATTTTCCGGGTAGCTCGTGAGCGGCGCACTACGTGACAGCGCATTAAAGCCAATACGGTCCATGAACATAATGGCAGCAGGCGATTGCGCGTTGCATAGCTAGAGGACAATAAGACTATTGTACGCATCGCGTTTATTTGTATAGCAATTAAGGAACCGCTTCGCAAAGATTGCACTACGTGCGTCAGACCTGCATATTTTTTTTTTGTTTAATTCAACATTTCTTCTGGTCAGACTCTGTCACAGACGGTACTATTCCTCTCTTTTCCAATTATACTGCGTGGACAGAACATCAACCATGCAGCCTAGACTGACAGGCAGAAATTTTATAACTGGAGTATTACTATGGGACGAGTGTGCCCTGGTTATTGCAGCGAAAGAAGGCATTTTAAGCTATTTTAGATACGCGCTGATGCTCAATTTCGCTTATCAAGTCGTCTCAGCAGTTCAATAAACTGTAAACTTTTGAGCGCGTCTCAAGAAAAGCTTGGAAATAGTTTCAAAACATTTGTACGCATTTTATAATAATAAATCACTCACGTATTCACGACAATACTTTCATAATTCCTTTATACAATTTCAATAATGAAAAAACTCGCAAATTTTGAATAGCATGTTACGTAATGTGTAGTTTTTTACGCAGAAGGAGTTCATCAATCCTTGGCGACAAATTCTTGCCCATGTCTTGCGCTAGCTGGTTCCAAGTTGTGCCTGCAAATATTCTCAATTCCGATTTATTAATTTCACCGCCCCACCCAGTTCTTCACCATCCTCGATTGTACCTCCCCTTCCAACGGCACCCATTCTGTAACTCTAATGGCCCCCCGGTTATCTGCGCATTACGTGACCTGCCCCTCATCTCCTTCCTTTCCTCGTAATGTCCACTAAAATTGCCTTTGCTCCCGTTTGCCTCTGATCCACGCCGTTCTCTTCCTGTCTTTTCACCTAACGCATGACATCTTGGAGCGCAGCTCTCAAGCGCCCGTTCCTGCATTGAGCGTCGGCGCCCCTCGGCGTAACCGAGCGAACGAGCACAGCGAAAGATGAAAGAGCGAAGGCGGAAAGCGGAGGGCGATGAAAGACGGCAATAGCGAAGAAAGGGCGAGGAGGAAAGCGCGAGGAGGAGGGTGCAGCGGAACCATGAGGCGCAAAGCGAAGGAAGGAAGGTACGGCGAAAGCGTGAGACGAAAATCGTACTGCCGCGCAAGACATGTTATGCGACGACGATCGCCAGAATAGCGCGCGTCGTCTGTTCCCCGATGACGCCATCGATAAGGCATGCGACGAGCGCGTCAACCGACACCACATGTGGAAACAAAGCGCCGCATGAGTGGACGTCCGCCTGCGGTGGCTGCTGTGAATCGTGGCTACGCGCGACTTGCCTCGCCTCTCGCCATGTCCCGATTGGCGAGGCAGTAGCGCCACACTTCGCTCCGCTTGCAACGCACCGCACGAGGGAGATTGTCCGCGTGAGCCACTATATCGCGAAATGAAAACACGTGCAGAGCTACGCTCAAATTTCGCATTAGGGAGTATCGTAATCGGCGTTGATGCTTTTCCGTTCCACCGCTCCCTGCGCGGCCCTTCAATTCTTATCGAGCCTCTTTATTAACCTCACAGTCCCTGATTTGGTGATGCCAGCCGTCTACAACTCATCTTACAGGTGGTTATATACGGGGTGTCTCATTTTATCGTCAACGCAACTTGTAAATGTCAGACGTATTATGTACTACAATGTTATTTATTGAGCTAGATTTCTCTGAGGCGCAGACATTACCTGCACAAAAAATGAAAGTGAATACTTCACTAATTAACAAATTTTCGCTGACTTTAATCTAATCACTATATAATATATATTGTAGTTTACGAACGTAGCCGGTGTCGTTGAAAGTCACATTCAATAGGAACACAATTTAACAATGACACAAGTTTCCAGATATGCATTCCCAACGTTCGCAACGAAATGCATGGGTGTTACAGAAAACGTTTGCCCTCAGTGCAAAGCAAGGTGTTTTATTAAAAAAGTAAGTGGAACAGCAGCGCATTTTTGCACACAAGGTCGACACTGTTTATCTCAAAACTGGTGCTATAGCTTCAAAAATTCGTTCCAAATGGATGCGCCTTGAAAAATCACCGGCTTCATTTCTTCTATTCCTGCGCACGCGCTAAGCAGGTGAAAAGCAAACTGTAGTGACATTTTGCTAGTTAATCAATTACGCGTATACCTATTTCCCGTGCAAGTAATGCGTCCTCTTCGAGCATTACAGCTCAACAAGTAGATTTGTGCTAAATGTCGCAGACAACCTTAAAAAAAATTCCGTCAACGTTAAAATAAGAACACCCGGTATATAAGCCGATTCGTTCTACATGGGCAGTACCGTTTGAGCTATATACTCGACGCGACACACTCAACAAACTCTCGGGCGAGGGGGAGGGAAGCAGGGGGTTCGCTTGGAAAGCTTCGCATTAAAAAAGAAACCGAGCCCACAGGCACGCATAATCAAAAACGCGGCTCCGCAATTTGCGTCCGATACAAGGAATGCCACTACAGGCGCGACGTCCGCATGCCACCATAACGTGGATGGAATTCGTAATCTCGCGACGATATTTTCGGCCACGTCAAGTGCGACGCGTTCCCGCGCATTTTTTGGCGGGCTTATGTCGTCACGCCCCGCGGGCTGGTCGAATATTCCGTGCGCGAAGGCTGCGCGAGGAGTGGTCGTCTACGCGCTGCATGCGCGTAGGACGAGGGCGAAGCGAAAGCGAACTTGTTTTGACGACAGCGCGGCGGGATATATGGAAGGTATCAGTGTATTAATTAAAATTAAATTATGGAGTTTTACGTGCCGAAACCACTTTCTGATTGTGAGGCACGCCGTAGTGGAGGACTCCGGAAATTTCGACCACCTGGGGTTCTTTAACGTGCGCCTAAATCTAAGTACACGGGTGTTTACGCATTTCGCCCCCATCGAAATGCGGCCGCCGTGGCCGGGATTCGATCCCACGACCTCGTGCTCAGCAGCCCAACACCATAGCCACTGAGCAACCACGGCGGGTTATCAGTGTATAGGGGGCCGCAGAGTTTCTCGTAATTATTTACAGGGGGAAACCGGGCGCTGGATAATGCTGTGCGGGAACGTCGGGAAGTGGTGGCTTGGCGAATCGGCGTCTTTCTCGGTAATGCCAAGACACTGTAAAGACGCGTGTGGGTAGCAGCGTTCTGTTCGTTGCGATGGTTCATCACCTCCTTCGTTGTTCTGTAACCGTACTTTATTCAGGAATTGTAACTCGTGCTGAAGTATGCAGTCGTATGGAACGTGAAACGACCAAAGTACACGTGGGTCCATTGGGTAAGTACTCCTGGATAAGCAGAGTGTAAGTATTCGTAGGAACTCGTAGATAATTGTGTGTCCTGTGTCCCCCTTTCTTTTTCCGCATCTTCTAAACTAGGGTCCACTTCGGAAAGGCTAAAGCTCGTGACTTGTCCAGTGGCCCGGTAAAATATGGTGGCGTAGACTGTATCCAGTGTACAGGGTGGCCAATCAGAGATCTCTCTAGGCTTCATGCCACTCGATCGTTAACCTTCAAGGTGACAAACTGCGAATCACAACGCAAGTTAACAAAATACATGCATCGGTGCTTTCATGATTCGTCAGCAGGGAATGAGAGATACCCCGTCGCGGTGGATCGGAGCAAGAGGTCGGATTTCAATGGCGGAAATGCAAGAACGGACTTGTAAAAAAAAAAACAAGGTGCTCGAAATTTTAAACGAAATAATTATATATGATGTACTGCATGCAAACATGCGTAGTCTGCCAGTCTGTCTAATCACTGCAAATAAAAACATTGCTTACGTTAGCAGGCTGTTGTTTAATAAAAACGTCAATACCTCGAAACCCACACTTCCCATATACACTTTTTGAGACCTCCTTGCACAACGGCACACCTTTCATGAGCCAATTCCACCAGGAATGCTTCCCTTTGTCAACTGGGCTTGAGTATGCCCGTTCGTCTTTCTTTCTTTCATTCTTTCTTTCTTTCTTTCTTTCTTTCTTTCTTTCTTTCTTTCTTTCTTTCTTTCTTTCTTTCTTTCTTTTTTGACGACACGTACTATCCGTGCCACTTTCCGCGTCAATTTAAAAACAAATCTGTGTTTCGGAGATAAAATCGTTCTTCCATAATGTGAAAGTAAAAACAACTTTATCTCCAAAACAGGGAATGACATTCTCAATTGCACGCAGAAGGCGGCGAACGGATTTCGAGAGCCGACACATCGCGGTCAAACATCGCAACCATACAGCATGTCGTTCCTCAAAAGCACGTGCCTATGTACACGTGCCTCTTGAGCTCTGCGTAACGCGCTCCGTTTTATTGCGCTATCAACTACACGGACGTTCGAGGAACACAACCGCCACCACCATTGTCGTGCTCTTACGCTGTCGACGGCGCATGCGCTTTTCGCAAGCAGATGTTTTGAGGGTCTCCCGATATGGAGTACGTTTGGCTGCAGCAATGGCGAAGCCTTTCCTGGCAGGAGCGTCGTGCGCGCGCATATTGCAACGGCACTAGCGTCTCTTCTGTTGTGTTTATGTAGTACTGTCTGAGCAGTACGGTCACTTGAACGTCAAGCTCACCTTATCGAATATATCACCGGGCGCTGACGAACGACGAAGATTACCCAGTCTGGTCTCATGTCACCCACTATCGATGGGCGACGCCTACGATACCACTGCCTGCGCCCTTCATGGATGGATGCATGGATGGACGCTATGAACGTCCCCTTTGAAATGGGGCTGTGGGTTGCGCCACGCAGCGCTTTTCCTTATTTTGCCGAATGGCCTACCCACCTTATCAATTTTTACATACATAAGTTACCAGCATCATACTGTCCCATACATAAGTGGGACCGAACTGGGCTGGAAAACTCCCTACTTTTCTGTCACCAAACCTCTAGCCGCATTTTACTAAAGTCTATTGCTGAGATCAAACCCATAGAGTTTCCTACAAAATTACTAGAGGGAACTCTGGCGCTGCAGTCGTTGTCCTACCATGGGAATGATCGGAAGTACATGGATTTGTCTGATCTTCGTGATTACGCTATATAAATCTTATTGTCGTATATTTCAGCGCAATCTATATTCTTCGAAGTGCAGAAGACGCCGGGAACGCGTACAACTACTATTAATTGCAACGACTGAGCTTGTCTATGTGCCCAAATCGAAACGCGCCAAGCGTCGCGTCTCAAAGCACTGGCGTGCCCGCGATAAGTTCATAAGTGCGTTTCATTCGCTTGTCGATACATGCATCCGTGGCTTAATGGTTTCAATATCAGGCTTCTGTACTACAGTCCCTGTATTGGAATCCTGCCGTCGGGCAATTTTAATTGTGTTTATTTAGTTATTTATTACGCAATAAACTGTTGAAAATGACGAGTTTACAAAGTCACAAAGCTGTTTGAAGCCAAAAGAACGAAGTTTAGGCAAATCCATGTACTTCCCATAATTCCCATGCTGGGACAACTGCTCCCATTGTAGCTCACGTAGACACTACCGCCAGAGTTCCCTCTAGTAATTTTGTAGGAAACTCTATGGTCAAACCAGCGTTGTAGAGACGCCTGCTGCCAGAGCGCATTTCTTTCTGCCCAGCAGGGGTTGCCTTGGCAGCAGCGTCGCGCCGACATTTTCGACTTGCGCGTAATTAGAACATCGTCCGAGAAGTGCAAGGGCAAAACTAAACCATGCTACCGCGATCAATGTTTCGCCCTGACCCGCCGTGGTTGCTTAGTGGCTATGGCGTTGGGCGGCTAAGCACGGGGTCTCGGGGATACGAGTCCCCATGACGCGGCCGAATTTCGGTGGGGGCGAACTGCGAGAACATCCCGTGTACTTAGATTCAGGTGCACGTTAAAGAACCACTGGTAGTCCAAATTGTTCCGAAGTCCCCCACTACGCTGTGCTTCATAATCGAATCGTGGTGCTTGCACGTAAAACACCATAATTTAAATTTAATTTATTCTTTCTCCCTGCGGCGAGACGGGCAATTTCTAGTCACCCGTACTTAGACAAAGACCCGTCAGCAACACCCTAACCTGATAATCAGGCATTACATCTACTTCGCTTCCCTGTGTTCAATAGCTTGCAATAAGGTTCAGGTGCTACTGGTGATTTATAGCCTAACGCTTGCCTACTATACAAGAAATGCCCGTAGTATATAGGATGAGTTTTGTAAAAGTTACAAAGCACCCTTGAGCTTGTGTTACCGAAACGAAAGGGCACTATACGCTCGAGTCCTTCTTTCATCGGCTCCGTCGAAAATTTGTTCTGCAGTCCCATAAAACTCATGAGACGCGTTGTATTTCTAGCGTCACTCTAGTAATAGATATTTCCAAAACACATCTCTACTTGACTCTCCCGGTTTCTTCCTATCGATTGATGCATTCCGCGGACGTATTCTCGGACGATGAACTTCGGCGCTGCTATTCGCCGCGCGCGACGCAGTGCACCGCGCCGCGTTGTGTGATTGCAGCGGTCCTGCTCCACCAGCCAATGAGCGAGCGCGGAAAGTGACATCTCCGGAAGTGACGTATGAAAGTCGAAGTACGTCACCGCCGACTTCTTTGAGCGTACCGCGGGCAGACATGGAGGTTGTTTTTGGGTGTTCCGAGGAGGAGGATAGAACACTGATTGAAAGGAATGAAAAGACGCGAGTGACGATAGCTTCTGATTCTGCTTGCTCCCGGGTCACGCCGGTGAAGGGACTCCTCAGTCCAGGGGCCCCACGGCTACCACCACCCACCGGGCCAGCCACACCAGCTGCTGCTGGTCTCGCGAATTTTGGCTGGACAGAACCGCCTCTTCGGGGGTTGGACTTGCGATTGGGGGAAGGTTGGGAGTATTGGGGCAGGGGCTGCGGAAAGATACTTCGCAATTCCATCATGACACGATACAAGATACCCGGGCAACAAGTATTTCAGAAACAGATGCAAGATGCTACCGGCAGTTGTTCCTACCGGTACGGTACTTTTCATTTGTATCTCAAGATACTTCGATGAATTACAAAATTTCTTATTATAAATCTCTAACATGTAGCAGAAAACGCGTATGCCCAGAAACGTTTGCTTGGAAATATATTTCCACCAACTTAGTTTCATTTGGATGAAATGTCTGTCGGTATCTCAAGATTTTCGTCTTTCGTGCTCAATGTATAATATTTTCATTCTGAAACAATTTATTGTGGTTGGTGTAGCTGCTTAAGATGAAATGTTTTTTATGCGCTTCACTGTCAGCGGTTTTTGCTTGTCGCTCTTGTAATTGATGCGAGTCGCTGCTCTGCTTGCATGCCGACTAGCTGGGCAGGTCGCCATCTAATTGCAAGAACGCCAATAAGAAGCGCCTGCACGATGGCGCAAATACCGCAGTGAAGTTTTAACTTTGTCCGTAAATGCATTATTATTCACGGAATACCGGATCACGGGACATGTTTGCAGCGGCAACAACGCTGGCAGTGACATCTTTTGTGACGCGTCTTGTATACAAAGAGCGCGTAAAGCTGCAATGACCAACATACTGTACTTATCTGCTGGCCTAAAGCGCTCCTTAGCGACATATTCCTTAACGTGCAATCATTATACGATTTTGCATCTACGAGAAATCTTGTGCAGCTTAACAACGTTTCATACGTATCGTAGTGACACACAGCGTCGCAGGATGTCGCCACTTTTCACGCTATTGTAGCTTCGGTTACCTCGCGATTAACAGTAAAAAAATTAAGGGTGAGGTTAAAAAAAGAAAAATGCATCCAAGTAAAATAGAAAGGCGCTTCCGTATCACACAATCACAGTGAATACGTGGAAACACGATACAGGCGGCAGCACTAATAGCTATGGCATTGAAGCATGAAGTATCGAGTATTGTCAACTTACTTGTTATAAGTGCACGCAATAGAAAACTCTGTGCCTGTAGAAATTCAGGCGACTTACTGGCAACAGTACCAGCTTGAGAAGCAGTGTTTATCCAGCGTTTCGCACGCTGACTTTGTGATAGTATCTTGCATCTTGTATCCTAAGATACGCGATACATTCTTTCGTGTATCGGAAATACATACACTGATACACGTCTCGCCAGACGCATCGTGATACAGATACAAGATACCCAAAGAGTATATGTAAGATAGTATTTAAGGTACATGCATATTCGACACTGCCCAGCACTGGTTGGGCCAAGCCCAAGTGGTGTAATACAGCGAGGCAGACTCTCCGCGGTGCGAACACTTGTGGGAGTATAGGGTGGCTTGCACGGCACGATAGTGGTTTGCGTGATAGTAGGTGTTTGCAGTTTCCGCCCTGCGGATGCCTCCTACAGAATGAGGGTTTTACGAGAAGGGCGAGATAGACAGTGGTACAGGTGGTAGCGACGGAGGAGGTGTGAATTGGTAGGAGCTATGGGTTCCATGCGAGTTCCTTGTGCCGCGGGGCACGGATGGCATTAGCTCGGGCAACGGCGTGCGCCCTTTAGTTCCCGCTGAGAGAATCGTGGCCAGGAGTCCATACTACAGTCATGTAGCGGGGAATGGAGGGTGCGTTGGGGAGCACACGATAGGCGGGAGGGGAGAGCTGGCCTCGTAGCTAACTGCCACATGCCTCCTGCGAGTCGGAAATGAGGATGACACCATCACGTTTTAGGCGTTCCACAAAAGCGAGGGCAATGACCGCCTCCTCCTGTTCCGCCGTGCTGGTGTTCCGGAAGAACGTCGTGGTCACTTCCTGCAGGTTGCTGTAGACGACGCTGACCGTGTAGGCTGAACGCTGGGGTATCTTGGCCGCATGCGGGCGAAGTGTACGAATGGGCTGGTCGCCGTAGCGGCCGAGTCATGCTTCACTTTGGGCGAACGACAAAGGTAGGAATTTATCGCGGCGGAAATTATACGGACGCTCTAGGCACGTTTGCACCGATGCATTGCCGTTGTTGTGCTGTCCCACTATGGACGCCGCAAGCGCCATTCCCGCGCGTAGGGTTAGAGGCTACCCAGAGACGGAGAGTATGTTCGGCTCTAAAAATGACGTAGCGAAGTGGACGCACCCTCTGCACTCTGCTCGATCGGCTTGGTGGCGGAGCCAGGACGGCGTCCTCGCTTCAGTTCGTGGCGCGAGTGTTGTATGCAGGCACAGTGCAAGGACACTAGCGTTTGTTCTCAGCTCTTCTGTGCGCGCACTGGTCTTATCATAACGAGCACTAAACATCAAGCTAACGTATCGAATATTTCACTGGGTGCCCAATAACGATGACGGTTATTATTTCCGGTGTCATCACGCGCGCTATCGATGTGCGATGTCTGCAAAACCACTGCCGGCGTTCTTCGCGGATGGATGGACACTATGCACGGGCGTACTATCTGAAATGGGGCAGTACACTCTAAGAAAAATCCCGGGGAAAACGGGAGTAACTGCGCCGTTAGTCCTAAAAAGGGCGCTTTCGTCCCTCAAAGGACTAACTGCATGAATGTGCGTGCCGTGTGCAAATTTCGGAGAGTAAGTGTTTAGTCCCTGCTCGGAAAGAGAGCAATGGGAGGACGAACGGCAACAGTTACTCCCCAGGCACTTCGCTGTTTTCGTCCGTGTCATGGAGCGATTCGGCGAAAACGGTATTGTCTATAAATCGTGAATGGTTCGAAGTTAGTGCATTGTCTATTGAACTACATGCAAAGCAGCACCTTGCCTCTTCGTGAGAAAATTACGTGAAACTTATAACTGGAATGTGAAGAGGCATGCCCTTCGTGCGCTACACATTGCACATACACATTAAACGCGCAAGTCATTGATAGACGGCTAGATTTTCTTGGTCAATAGTACCTAAGTTCCTTCCGTTCCAAGGAGGTTGCGAAGTGAAGCGATGTGTAGCTCAAACGGCACACGCTAAGTGTCAGAGAAATTGCCCTTCTCTGTCATCTTCGGTGCCCCGTTTGAGCTCGCTACACGTATACATGGCGTAGTGCCTCAGTTTAAATCACCCTAAGAATACTCGGGCTAATTTCTTTTCGCAGTGCTTATGGCTGCAAGTACACTCAACATTAGACTCTCACTGCATAGCTTGCACAAAATACGGAGTCACTTTTATATTGCCGCACTTGTGTTCCCATGCTTAACCTTGTCTAAATATCCCATCTTGTCAAACAAGCGGCAATTGCAAGCGGCTCTTGCAATTACAGAAGAATATTGTGCGGCTTCTGGTGCAAGCGTTAACTTTGAAAAAAGTTCAGGTTTTTGGTTTGGATTATGGACCACAATGCCATCACATTACGCAGGCATTCAATGGAAAGAAGATCTGCGTTATTTAGGTGTGCCTCTCTCACAGTATAGAAATAGCAACGCTCATTGGTCGGGAGAAGTTGGCAAAATTAAACGTAAAGTGAATTCATGGCGAGGGCGGCATTTGTTAATGTTCTTTCGTGCTGAAGTGTGTAACGTTTTCTTAGCTTCCCGTCTTATGTATGTGCTGCAAGTACTGCACTGCTCAAGACTTCGCCTTCAGGCACTGCATCGCGTATTTGCAACGTTCATTTGGAGTTCCAGTTGTGAATCGATGCGGCGCGACAATCTGTTCCTCCCTCTTGAACGTGGTGGTCTAGGATTAGTCCACCTCTTCATCAGGCAAATTGTTTCACGCCTGTTCTTCTTTCGAGACAATGACCATCCATTTTTGCGTGAAATGTTGCAACTCCGTTTAGTTAATTATATTCCTAATATAGTAGTGTCATCAAATGCCACAGATGTCCCACATGCTCCTTGGGGCTTTCTTAAGGAGGTTGTTGACACATTTCTTTTCTTGAAAGTTCGATTCAGCCTGGAGTACGTGTTCACTGCGAGTCGAAAAGCAATTTCTGGGGCACTGGTGGACTCTATTTTCCCAGATCCTTTGTATCGTGCACCTTATTTAAGCCGACCTTATCAGGATGTACTTAAGCGCGTCCGAAAAATGTGTGTACCTCCTGGAGTAAAAACAATTTTCTTTAAATTACATTCGGAAACACTCCCTGTTAAAACTTGGTTGAATTCGAGGGGTTGCTTTGTGCCGTGGTCAACAAACTGTCGGCTCTGTCCAAGTGCCGAAACCATAGATCACTGCTTCATAGACTGTAGGGACGCTGTATTCTTTTGGGACATTCTCCAACGGACGCTCAAAAAGGACATTGACATGACTCCATATACAATTAGGTTTCTACCGTTTAAGGTTACGGGTGGTCCTCCCTATGACATGTTCATAGTACTTGGTTTACATAGCCTATGGAGAAGTAGACTGTGTGACCGCCATGCCGAAAGCCCGCGATCTACAAAGTCCTTCTTTCGCGAAAGTGTTGCTTATGTAAGAAGTGTCTACGCTGCGCAGGAACCTCCGCCAGACTGGATGCACTTGTTGGATGCATGTGTGTGTTTGCCTGAGTTTTAAGTGTGTAGTTGTGTCCACTTTGTAATACACCTTTAGTTTTCTTTTCCATGTAATAAACAAAAAAAAACAACAAAGACAAGCGGCGTGGTGCAGTGGTTAGAGTACCTGACCTGTGAGCGAGAGGACGTGAATTCGAATCCTGCTCTCGGGTGCTTTTTTTTTTCAGATCATAATTTTTTTATTATGGAATAAATGCCTAATTTAATTAATTCCACCTTTGCGGAGCATCGGAACGAATTACTGTTACCCCCTTGAGGACCATCGGGCAGGGCAACTGTTAGTCCCCGAAGGAGCAAGCGCACGCGGAGTAACAGTTCATCCCATGTCAGTTCGTCCCCAAAAGGACTAATGGTTGTGGCAAATCAGTTAGTCCTTAAAAGGACTAACCTCCCTACCCCTTTTAGTCCTTTTTTCTTAGAGTGTAGGTCGCGCCACCAAGCTCTTTTAGCCATTTTGCCGAATGTATTCCCTATCTTGTTTCTTCACAGACAAAATATTACCAGCATCAAATTTCTGAAATTTTTTGCCACCAAACCTTCAGCCGCATTTTATTAAGCTCGGTTACGGACATCACGCCAGCGTTGTTTAAGCTCTGTTGCGGACATCACGCCAGCGTTGTGAGACACTTGGGGTCAGAGCACTGTTTCTCCAGCCCTGCAGGAGTTGCCTTGCCAGCGGCGTAACGCCGACAGTTTCCATTTGCGTGTAGTTAGAACATCGTCTGACGAGTTCGAACTCAAAACTAAACCTTGGTATTGCTGTAAGTGTTACGCCCTGCGGGCGAAACTGCTCATTGCTGCATGGTCACCCCTACTTCGACAAAGACCCGTCAGCAACACTCTGACCAGATAATTAGGTATTAAACGTACCTCACTTCCATGCGCTCAATAGCTGGGAATAAGGTTTGGTGCTACTTGTGAGATGTAGCCTAATGCCTTCCGATTGAAAAAAATGTTCGTAGTATATAGGAGGAGTTTTGTAAAAGTTAGGGAACAACCTTGCGCTACTGTCGTTCCCGAAACGAAAGAGTACAGTGCTATAGTCCTCGCTGCATGGGCTTTTTCAGACATCACCTGGGAGCTTTCGATGGTGGACGCATTGTATTTCTGTAATCAATCCAGTAATACAAATTGTCAAAACATATTTCTCCTTGATTCTTCCGGTTTCTTCACATCGTTTCATGCATTCTGGGGCCGTATTCTCGTACGATACAATTTCGGCGATGCTATTCACCGCGCCCGACGCAGTACAGGGGGCGTTGTACGATTCCAGGGGTTCATCTCTATTAGCCAATGAGCGCGCACGGAAAGTGACATCTCCGGAAGTGACGTACGAAAGTAGAAGTACGTCACCAGCGACTTCTTCAGAGTGCAGCGGGCAGCCACAGACGTCGTGTCTGGGTTTTCCGAAAAGCAGGGTAAAAAGTTTGTTGAAATAAATGAAAACACGCGAGTGACGAGAGCTTCTGGCTCTTCCTGCTTCCGTGTCGCGCCAGGGAAGGGACCCCTCAGTCCAGGAGTCCAACGTCTGCCGCGGGCCCGACCGGCCTGCCGCACCAGGTGCTGCTGGTCGCGGGAATTGTGGCTGGACAGAACCGCCTCTTCGGGAGTTGGGTTTGCGATTAGGGGAAGGCTGGGAGTATCGGGGCAAGCCTCCAAGCCTAATGAGATGAAAACTGTCAATGAGAAAATTGTATAGCAACATCAAACACTCCCGATGCAGCTTTCTGCTGTAGCGCAATACGTACTAAATAAATGTGTGTGGCTACGATTTGTTAGTTCCGTTTCCTGTTATACATGTACAGCAGTGTTGCTTACGCTATTGCCATTTAGGGCGCCTCTATTATGGGCCTCCGTTAGAATAACCTGATCAGTTAATTATTAGTTTCCTATCTTATTTCATATATAACAATGTTGTTTCTGTTATTACAATTGCATAAACACGGTATATCCACCCCCTCTGTAACGCCTTTTGGCGCCTGGGGGTATTCGGATAAATAAATAAATAAATAAATAAATAAATAAATAAATAAATAAATAAATAAATAAATAACGGTCATGTTTCGTTGAAGTCACACAGCCGTTCGAAGCCCAAAGGACGGACTTTAGGCAAATACATGTAGTTCCCATCATGCCCTCTGGCTGATATTCGCCATGCTTCCAGCTCACGTAGACACAAACGCCACAGTTGTTCCTTCTATATTAATTCTTGCTGGAAATCCCACGCGTTAGAAGACTCGCATATACGGTGGCGCCAGATCTGCCTCTAGGTAACATTGTAAGAAACTCTAAGAACGAATTCGTTCTTCGAGTTTCTTACAATGTTACCTAGAGGCAGATCATTTAAATGAGCCCCCCACTCGTTCTCTATTTCGCGTGTTTCACCGACGACCGTCTCTCGTTAATAAATTTACGGCATGAGAGATGAAAGTATAAGTTTTATTTACATATGCTTTTGTTTACTTACTAAAGCAAGATTATTGCTGACATCTTTGATTATCATAATGAAGTTTCCGAACGGTCATGTGTAAAAGTAAGGACACCTGGGCGAGTTGGCATTGTAACATGATGAAACATCGCGAAAGCCCAGAACACGGCGACGGAAACAAGACGTAGCAATCAATCTAAACAAAAATTTATTGAAAAAAAAATGCATATACGTGATAGTGGCGGTGATCTATTGGCATCCCCTTCCGAACGGGGCGGTCACAAATGGTCATGAATTCACCGTTGCCAGCGCAAGCAAGACGAGGACCGAAGGAATACACACACACACACACACACACACACATGACACCCCCCGAAGGGGATCCCGACACCACTAAAAATATCATCCCAGACCAACCCCACCCCCCCACCCCTCTCACAGATAGGCAGTCATCCCGGAAAAGAATTATGCTGATGCTATGGTATGCTATGGTGATCGGTTTAAGAAATGTTTACTCTTTGCGGAGGTGCACCCTACGTGGCCCTGAATCTGAGGCCCAATTTTGATGCTCAGCGCGGAGACCGCAGAGCGCAGACGACTAAGCAGACGACAGTGCTACGCTGCCAACTGCAGGGAGCGGATAAACCCTGACGTCGCGGTATAAACGCAAGACGCGTCCGTGTGTTTTCGACCATGCAATTTTGCCGGCGCTCAGAGTGTCACGCCGTATACTATAATCACAGTTAATGGACATCTAGAGGCATTTCACTGTCGTCACGGGTATACCTTTATTGGCCGTAAGAGCTCCGTTGCACTTGAGCTGGTTCTATTCGCCGCTATCAACAAAATTAGATTTTTCGGGGCCGGTACCGGTGTCACTATACAGCACCCGCGAGCACTAAACGGCAGTCGCTCGTACGGCGGCGCTGTAGGCGTGTCGGTCGTCTCGTGGGGGTGGTCTCATTTTGGCTCTACGCTCTGCCTGCTCAAGAAAACGTTTAGATTTTGGCGTTTGGCATAAACCTACGAGGCCGCTAAGTGCCTCAAAAAGGCATTACGAGCAAGGACGGTGCCAGCCACCGCTGTGTTTCGTAAACTATAAAGTTTAATTGGTGTGTTTCTGTTAATTAGCAGCTTTTCCGTCATCATTTGTTGATAAAAAGCATTCAGCCCTAATAAGATAGAATAACGGCGTAAGAAGAGCACTAGCACCACGCTATCCAACACCCCCCCCCCCCCACCCCCTCTGCCGTTCGATCAAGAAAGATGTAATCAATAACTTCGTATCCACACCTTTCTGCGTTTTGGTAACATCCTTCCCCCCCCCCCCCCCAAAAAAAAAAAGAAGAAGAGGAAGAAATCAAAGTTCTGGATAAACCCACGAGAAGGAGCACACGTATAAACAGTACCAGAGCGGAGACAAAACTAAAGATTCAGTTGTAAGTAATCTCTGTTGATGAATCATTCACTTCGCCCGTATTTATAAATAAGCTCAAATGTTTTGAAAATAAAGACAAGTGCTGAGTGCGGTGACCAACGTGCCGGCCATAACTGCACGGATGAATGCGGCCGAAGTACTCGGGGGTACATTGAGTTCTTGGGTACTCGTGGCTAACTGTGTGTCCTGTACCTCCCTTTGTTTATCCGCGTCTTCTAGCTCAAAACTCCATTTCGGAAAGGCACGTGACCTGACAGTGGCCCGGTACAATATGGTGTCATACACTGTATCCAGTGTACAGGCTGGACAGTAAGTGATTTGTCTAGACAATATTGTGACACGCTGACGAAGGTGTTTTAATCCTGGTCGGAAGACGACGACGCTCTGCAGTTCGCGCGCTGTCTATCATGTTGTCAGCTGCTGCAATTATTGTAAAGATCTTGTAAATATACGTCTGACTATTTTTAACCCCGTAACAATATGTCACTGGATTGTTAACTTTCAAGGTGACTAACTGCGAATGCCTCCACAAGTTAACAAAGCATATGATTCGGTGCTTTCATGATTCGCCAGCTGGGAAAGATCGCCCGTCGCGGTAGCTCAGAGCACCAGGTCGCGGTTTCGATTCCCGGCGGCCGTACTTCAATATGCTCTTCTTCTTAGTTTTAGATAGACGTCAAAGAATCGCAGGTGCTCGAAGGTAATGCGGGACGCGTTTACTACATGACGTCCCTTATAAGTAACAGCGCACTTTCGTGACGGTAAAATCCGTAACTTAGTTTAAATAAATTTTATTTCATAAACAATCGCATGTATAATCACAACGCTGAGGAAATTGACCTTCTCCCATTCGCGCGGTCTCGCATCGCTGCCGTTCTGCGCATCCACTGCCACTTCGAGGCGAGTTGCATAGTTTCTCAACGACGGTGAGGCAACACAGAAACGAGCGGCGAGGTAATTAAGTATGAAAGACATTCGTTTGAGTGGGGTAACATGAGAGAAACAGTCCAATGAGAGAGAGAGAGAGAGAAACTTTATTGATCAGCTAATCGGAGTTATGGCAGGTCTGGGTGAGGGCCTTAAGTCCAGGGCTCCACTGGCCCTTGCGGCTCGCTAAACTTGGTCCAGGAGGGCCCATTGGCTCCCCCGATCCTCGCATGCGAGCAGTGCCTCCCACTGCCGTACAAAGCCCGTGACCCTTAGAAAAGGTGAGCTGACGTCACTTGGCCGAGCCGTACATAACCACGTTATGTGGGCCAGCGTGGGTTTTCAACCGCACCGCGGGCAGGTGTCAATGTAATATGTCGGGTGCTTTTTGTGTAAGAGGTTTAGGCGTGGGTATGAATTGTTTTGTATGCGGCGCCAGTTTTGGGCTTGTCTTCTATTTGGTTCGGAGTACGGAGGACCATAGGTCCGACTCTCCCTCCTCCAATTCTCTAATATGCCTCGCACTGCGGGCGGAGGTTCCTCTAGGGTTCTGGCCGCTGCTCGGCCGTTGCTACCTAGAGCTATGCGGTCTGCCATTTCGTTCCCGTCCAGTCCGCTGTCCGCGGTGCACCACGTAGCCAAGTATTCTTTGGGCGCTGCGCGGTAGCAGTCCCCGCATGAAGAGTCGACACGTTGCCTGCGAGTCTGTAAGCACATGATCCAAGTGACCCTTGAAGTCGGCGTCTCGTATCGCCAGCGCTATTGTCGCTGCCTCTGCTGTGCATATTGATGTAGTCTTAACTGTAGTGGTTATCGTGGTGACTCCGTTGCTTGCGTCGTTAGCGTAAAAGTCCATGCGAGTGGTTGCACTAGCGTCCGTGCAGTTGGCGGCCGGATCCTTGCCGAATCGCTTCTGCAGAGTCCTCGTCCTGGCCTGCCTGCGGCCTGCGTGGTACCTGGCACTCACATTTCTTAGTATGGGTGAGACAAGGACGTGCTGCCTCAAATCTCGTAACAACCAGTCTTCATCGTCTCCGCAGAACAGGGGTCGAGCGTTGTATCGCAGTCTTCGGAGAATAGAGCGGCCCTGGGGCGTAGAGCTCAGCCTTTTTCTTTGCGATATCAAAACTGCAGCGGCATGTTCTTCGTATTTGTTGTGCATACCCAACCGCTCCAGGCGCTCCGTGCTGACTGTGTTCGGAAGTCCCGGAACAGATTCGTAAGCCGTTCTGATAAGAGTGTCCGCCTTCTTCATTTCGGTTTGGTTAAGTTTTTGGAACGGTAGGCCGTAAGTGATTCGGCTAATCGCAAATGCGTGCCACCAGCCAAATTGTTTCTTCTTCCGCGAGCCTGCGTCCAACTCGCCATATCATACGCGCCACACTCTTCACGGTTGCTTTTGAGCTCCCAATTATGGCATTGACATTGCCGCTTTCTTGAATAACTAAGCCAAGCATCCTCATTTTGGTGACTTCGCGAATGGCCTGGCCATCGAGATGTCAGTCTATCCGTCGTGTGGCAGCTTTCTTACGGCGCTTGCTGCGTACTCGCACGAACTCTGATTTTTCGGGTGCGCACGTCATATCCGCGTGCTTGGTGAAGTTTACGACCTTGTCTATGGCCTCCTGTAATAGGTCTTGTTTTTCGCCATCTTTTATGCTTTTCTCCCCCGGTGTCTTCCCAACGTTATGTCATCGGCGTAGATTGTACATCCGAGGTCCCGCCCTTGCTTGAGTTCTAGGGCCAGTCGCCTCATCCCTACGTTGAAAAGAAGCGGTGACAAGATTGAGCCCTGTGGAGTTCCTCGATTGGGCATTGCAATGACATCAGAGCGCGTATACTGCCATACCCAGTCGTTGTCTTCCTGTCGCGAACGAAGGTAAGGACGTACCGAAACACCCTTCTTCCGCAACCTATAGACCTTCGAGGATTGCTTCGTGAGAGATCACACCCACAGTCAAGTGAAAATAAAGTAAAATTACCCCCTCCCGTACCACAAAGTATAACGGTAACAATCTACAAGACAGATGGCGAACGCAGTTTGGCACGGAACGCCAGAGGTGTTCAACGGTCCGTTCGTAATCCACTCGGAACGCTTCCTGAAGTTTCAACGCCAAGAGAAATATGAAGTCTCAAAAGGACAGAAACAATTTTTTTTTTAATTTTAAGGGATGCTTCCTTGCCGAGTTCGAGGCACTTTTTCGTACGTATCTCGCCTCTAACGGGCAGAACGTGTTCAACGAAATGGCGCCATCTAGGAACGGCACAGCGAAGAATTAATTTGCCGTTTGAAGCACAGAGTTTGATACAATATGTACTAGAGGGAAATATAGCGCTAGTGTATGGGGGAGCTGCAAGCAGCATGATTAAGCTAAAATGTAAATGATGGTTATTACGTGGATTTGGCTAAACAGACCCTTTGGCTTCTGACGACTTTGCGAACTGATCATTTGACACGAAATACGGTGTTATAGATAAATAAATAAACATTATTAAAACCCTCCGGCGACAGCATTCGGACACAGTATCTCTAGTACACAAACCGGATATCGAAACAATTACGCACGCGTCGACCAGTGGCATTTATAGCGGGCAAGCGAGCGCGCTGAGACGCTTGGCGCATTTCGATCCGCCAGTTGCACTACAGCAGAAACCGACTCATCAGAAACACCGCTAGAGCAACACGACACTTTGGGTGGCAGCTGAGCATTTAAACAAAATAATTATATACGATGTACTGCATGCAGACGTGCGTAGTCTGCCAGTCAGTCTAATAACTGCAAGTAAAAACATTTCTTACGTACAGCAGGCTGCTGTTTAATAATAATATTTATACCTAGAAACCCACACCTCACATATACGCATCTTTAAAACCTCCTTGCACAACGACACGCCTTTCGTGAGCCAATTCCACCAGGAATGCTTCCCTTTGTCAACTGGAGTTGAGTATACCCGTTCTTTCTCTCTTCTTCCTTTCTTTGTTTATTTCTTTCTTTCTTTTCTTTTTCGTCGACCCGTGCTATCCATGCCACTGTCCGCGTCAATTTAAACCATAATTATCTGTTTCGGAGATAAAGTCGTTCTTGCACAATCTGCAAAAAATAACAGTTTTATCTCCTAAACAGGGAATGGCATTCTCACTTCGACGCACAAAGCGGCGAACGGATTTCGCGAGCCGACACGTCAAGTTTAAAAATCGCAACCATACAGCTCGTCGTTCCTCGTGGACTCATATGTACACGTGCCTCTTAAGCTCTACGTAGCACGCTCCGTTTTACTTCGACAGCAACTACGCGGACGTTCGAGGCACACAGCCTACTCCGCCACCGCCACCGTTGTCGTGCTGTCCTGCTATCGACGGCGCATGCGCCGTTCGCAAGCAGAGATTTAGAAGGAGGGCTCCCGATGTGGAGTACGTTTGGCTGCAGCAATGAGCACGCATGGCACGCATGGCAAGCATGGCAAGCATGAGCAAGCATGGCACGCACGCATGGCGCAAGGACACTAGCGTTTCTTTTCGCTGTTATGTTTATTTTCTATAGTCTGAGCAGTATGGTCACTAAACAAGCTAACCTTATCAAATGTTTCACCGGACGCTGACAAACGAAGGCGATTATTACATCTGGTCTCATGTTGTCCACTATCATGGGCGACGCCTACGATACCACTGCCAGCGCTCTTCATGAACGGATGGACACATGGATGGACGCTATGAGCGTCCTCTCTGAAATAGGCGGTGGGTTGCGCCTAGCAGCTGTTTTCGTTATTTTGCCGAAAGACGCACCCACCTTATCATTTTTTTAGACATAAAAATTACCAGCATCATACTCTCAGATAGATTAGTGGGCTGGACTGGACTGGAAAATTCCTTACTTTCTTGCGAGCAAACTTCCAGCCACATTTTGCTAAACTCTCTTGCTGCCATAAAGACAGCGTTAGAGCGCATTTCTTTCTGCCCAGCAGGGGTTGCCTTGTCAGAAGCGTCTCGCCAACATTTTGGACTTGCGTGTAATTTAGAACATCGTCCGAGAAGTGCAAGGGCAAAACTAAACCATGCTACCACGATCAATGTTTCGCCGTGACCGGCCGTGGTTGCTTAGTGGCTATGGCGTTGTGGTGTTAATCACGAGGTCGCGGGATGGAATCCCGGCGACGCGGCCGTATTTCGGTGGGGGCGAACTGCGAGAACATCGCGTGTACTTAGATTCAGGTGCACGTTAAAGAACCACTGGTAGTCCAAATTGTTCCCAAGTCCCCCCTCAATGTGGTGTGCTTCATAATCAAATCGTGGTTCTTGCACGTAAAACCCCGTAATCTAAATTGGTTTATTGCTTCGCACTGCGGCGAGACTGGCAATTTCTTGTCAACCGTAGTTCGACAACGACCCGTCAGCAACATCCTAACCTGATAATCAGGCATTAAACCTGCTTCATTTTCCCTGCGTTCAATAACTTGCAATAAAGTTTGGTGGTGCTTGTGATTTATGGCCTAACGCCTGCTTATTACGAAAAAAATGTCCGTAGTATATAGGAAGAGTTTTCTAAAAGCTACAGAGCAACCCTGTGCTACTTTAGTTATCGAAACAAAAGAGCACAACGCTGGAATTTTCATTTCTTCGGCTCCGTCAACGATTTCCTTGCTCCAACTATTTGTGTTGCATTTCTAACGCCAATCTAGTAATAGACATTGTCAAAACACATGCCTACTTCATTCTTCCGGTTTCTTCACATCCATTGATGCATTCCGCGGACCTATTGTCGGACGATTAATCTCGGCGACGCTATTCGTTGCGCGCGACGCAGTACACAGCGCGTTGTGCGATTGCAGCGGTCCTGCTACACCAGCCACTGAGCGCGCACGGAAAGTGACGTACGAAAGTCGAAGTACGTCACCGCAGACTTCTTTGAGCGTACTGTGGACAGTAGCGGAGGTTGTTTCTGGGTGTTCCGAGGAGGAGGACAAAACACTTTTTGAAAGGAATGAAAAGACGCGAGCGACGAGAGATTCCGATTCTTCTTGCTTGCGTGTCGCGCCAGTGAAGGGACTCCCCCAGTCCAGGACTCCAAAGGCTGCCGAGGGCCGGACCGGCATGCCACACCGGCTGCTGCTGGTGGTGCGGATTTTAGTGGGACAGAACCACCTCGTCGGAGGTTGAGTTTGCGATTATAGAGAAAGGTTGGGAGTACTGGGGCAAGGGCTGCGCAAAGATACTTGGGGATTCTATCATGAGACACGACACAATATACCCGGGCAACAAGTATTTGAGATACAGATGCAAGATGCTATCGTAGTTAGTGTTTCCGGTTCGATAGTTTTCATTTGTATCTTAAGACACTTCGATAAATTGGCAAATTCCTTATTATGGATCTCTATAATGTCGGAGCAAACGCGTATGCACCGACACGTTTGCTTGGAAATGCATTTAACTCCCACCAACCTTGTTTCATTGGAATTAAATGTCTGTCAGTATTCCAATTTTTTTTTCTTTCGTGTTTAATGTTAAAATTTTCATCCCGAAACGATTCAAGTTGCTTAAGATGAAATGTTTTCATACGCCGCACCGTCAGCGGTTTTCGCTTGTCGCTGCTCTGCTTGCATGCCGACCAGCTGGCGGGTCGCCACCTAATTACAAAAACGTCAATAAGAAGCCTCTGCCCGATGGCGCAAATACTGCTGTGGAGTTTTAACTTTGTCCGTAAATGTGTTACCGTTTACGCATTACCGGATCGCGGGGCAGGTTTACAGCGGTAACAACGCTGTCAGCGACATGTTTTTGTGACGTGTCCTGTACACAGAGAGCACCTAAACCTGCAGTGACCTCTCATACTGTACTTATCTGCTGGCCCAAAGCCCTCGCTAGCGACATATTCCTTAACGTGCAATTATTTTACGATTTTGCATCTACGAGAAATCTTGTGCAGCCCAAAAACGTTTCATACGTATTGTAGCGGCACAGGACGTCACAGGACGCCGCCGCTATTCACACTACTGCAACTCGTAGCTCCGGCTACCTGGTGATTAACAGTAAGAAATTTAAGGGTGAGCTAAAAAAAAGAAAAATATATCTAAGTAAAATAGAAAGGCGCTTCCATATCACACACTCAGAGCGAATACGTAGAAACACGATACAGGCGGCAGCACTGTAGTAGCTATGGCATTGAAGCATGAGGTATTGAGTATAGGGTCAACTTGCCTGTTGAGGCCACACAATAGAAAATTCCGTGCCTGTAGAAATTCAAGCGGCTTAGTCGCAGCAGTATCAGCTTGAGAAGCGGCGCTTAGCCACCGTTTATAGTTTAGCACGGCGACGTTGCGATAGCCAGTATCTTGTATCCTAAGATACGCGATACATTGTTTCATGTATCGGAAATACAGATACTGATGCACATCTTACCAGACGCATCGTGATGCAGATACGAGATAACCAAAGAGTATGTAAGATAGTGTCTAAGATACACGTGCATTCGACGCTGTCCAGCACTGGTTGGGTCAAGCGTAAGTGGTGTAATACAGCGAGGCAGACTCTCCGCGTTGCGGAAACTTGTGGGAGTTTCATTATTTATTACTACTGGATTTGTGCCAATGGAGCTGTTATTACTTGCTAAATGAACTTCTATATTAACCATGAACAGGAGGTCCCAATTCAGCGTTAACTATGGGACCTCCTTCTGTATACTTCTATCTGTATATTATTTTCATGTATTAATAAAATTGATTGATTGATTGATTGATTGATTGATTGATTGATTGATTGATTGATTGTACACAAGGTAGCTTGTATGGCACGACAGAGGCTTACGTGGGGATAGGTGTTTGCAGTTTCTGCCACGCAGTTGCCTCCTCCAGAGTGAGGGTTTTACGAGGAAGGCGAGATAGACAGCGGAACAGGCGGTAATGTCGGAGGAGGTTTGAATAGGTAGGAGCTATGGGTTCCATGTGAGTTCCTTGTGCCGCGGGGTACGGATGGCCTAAGCTCGGGTTACGGCATGCGCCCGTTGGTTCCCGCTGAAAGAATCGTGGCCAGGAGTCCATACTATAGTCATGCATGTCTTGATTTTCCTGTTATTATTGTGCCACTACCCCTTAAATACTGTTTTATTATAGCGAAATATTGCCCCGCTTGCTCTGTATTTCTATTGGTTATATTTTGCTTTGTGAAAATTTCTTGTTCACTGAACTCCCCCGTTCTAAAGCATTCGGTTTGTCTTTTGCACAATTTTTAACACTACATTACTGCATGTTAGCGCATTTCTTACGCTGTATTTCTTGTATATGTATTCACATATGTATGATAATTATTGTATAACCTTTGAGTGTACTCCCCCCGCCCCCCTTACACAATGCTTCTAGGGGCCTGTAAAATATCTTTAAATAAATAGAAATAAATAGTGGGAGATGGAGGGTGCGTTGGGGAGGGGAGGATAGGCGGAAGGCAAGAGCTGGACTCGGAGGTAACTGCGACGGGCCTCCTGCGAGACCGAAATGAAAATGGCACCGTCATGTTTCGGGCGTTCCACAAGGGCGAGGACAATGACCGCCTCCTCCGATGCCACCGTGGTGGAGTTCCGGAAGGATGTCGAGGTCACTTCGTGCAGGTTGATTTACACGACGCTCACCATGTAAGCTGAACGATGGAGCCTCTTGGCTGCATCCACGTAAAGTGTATGAACGGGCAGGTCCTCGTAGCGGCCGAGGCGTGCTTTACTTTCGGCGACCGCCAAAGGCGGGAATTCGTCGCCACGGCAATTGCACGGACGCTCCAGGCACGTTTGCACCGTAGCGCCGGCGTTGTCGTGCTGTCTCGCTATCGACGGCGCATGTGCCGTCGATAGCGAGACAGCGATAGCGATTGGGATAGTGATAGCGAGATAGCAATAGCGAGATTGAGCGCTCCGCTCAATCGGCTCTGTGGCGGAGCCAGGACGGCGTCCTGCCTTCCTTTCCTGGCACGAGCGTTCTGCGCACGCATAGTGCAAGGACACTAGCGTTTCTTCTCAGCGTGTGTGTGTGCACACTGGTCTTATCAGAAGGGGTAGTGAACATCAAGCTAACGTTATCTAATACCAGTGCTACACGACCACTTTCGATCGCGATCATGCCCGATACTGACCGAAATACTCGGCCGCGATTGCCTTTCTCCGGCACAGTGCGCATAGAAGACAATCGCGACCGATAAGTCCGATCCCGATCGAAAGGGCAGAGTGCGACATCCGCGTATTATTCGACAGGGCTCAGGCTAGTGCCGACGGTTATTGCCTCCGATCTCATCTCCTGCACCATCGAGATGATGTTGATGATGATTACTATTATTACTGGCATCTCCTTTGTAAAGGGGCGACGACAAATAGTCACCCAGCCTGCTTGATTTAATCAGGTCTTATTCGGCTAATATGAGGCGCGACACATGCAACCTAACTGGCGGCAGTCTTCACGAGGGCAGCGTCGTGAGAAGCCTGGAAGCTGGCGAGGCCCTGTTCCTCCTACCCAGCAGGAGTTGCCTTGCCTGCAGTGTACCGCCAGCAACATTCACGCTCATGTAGTTGAGACATCGTCCGAGGAGTTGGAGCGCGCAACGTTAAGCCCTGCTATCGGTAACCTTTCTTTCCTCAAAAGTTATGCCTGTGACCCAAGAGCACAAAAGAATGACAGTTAACTGCTTAATGCCTCATACTTTATTGCCCCTTGCGCGGTGCAACACGGACGCATACTTAATGGGATAACCACGTAATGCTATTTGCCGCATTGTGCGTTCTCACAACTCATTCGGCCGTAGAATGCGCACTCCCGCTCCCAGTACGTGTTCGCAGTTACGGCTTCATATGAAAGATACACATTTCGAAGGAACCTAAAATTTTCCTACAGAAAAATACTCCTCTTAAACGGTTATTGTGAAAGTTCATGAAGTTTTGTCATCTAATTATCTTTTTTGATGGGATCGCTGATGGCAAACAAGCTGCATTTTCTGCAGCTATCAACATCGCGACGTTTGTTGTCATCAAATGTGCGCATGTATAGCAGCAGCTTCAGATATACTGCAATTCAGGAAATTAAAATGCTAGTAAAATACTAGCATTAACTTCACCTTCGCGCCCCGGGTATTATATTTTGCATGTGCGCTTCATGTTTTCCTATAAAGGCACAAAAAAAAAAACGGTTCTTTTCTCCGGTGAGAACCGCGGTGCCTCACCACTGGGTGGACGTTCATCGTTTCCGCCGGAAGAACAACGAATACACCAATTCGTAACCTCGGTTATTACGTAACAAGGACCACAGCGTGGCCAGCTTCGAGCGCTAATAAGCCCGCGGTGAGCTAGAGAGATATTGTCACGTGGTAGTGACGGTAAAGAGAGAACACAGTAGCAGTACTGTGAAAGACAAAGCTAGCTTTTATTGGGCGAACCTGTGCCCACAAAACAGGCTACACTTAAAGCACAACTATAGCGGCGAACACAGTCGGCGATCGTCGAAAATCTGATCAGCGGGTCAAGCGCGTCGGCTTTTATAGAGCACTCGTCGAATGTTCCAGACTAATCGTTTGGACCCGCGTGCCTTCCACAAAGTTCTACACCATTCGCGTTACGCGATGAAATCAGATAACACAAGGTTCGGCGACAACAGACAGCCGGGTAGAAGCATCGATAACTTTCCAGAAACATCGGATACATTCAGGCGCATCCCTCGCTGTGCGATTACAGTTAAGCGGCGAAACGTGGTCGCCCGATAAAGATAAGTACACGTGTCAATACCCCCCTCTTAAAAAGCATCGACCCGATGCTACATACAAGCGAAATAAAAACACCCGTAGCAAAGAAAACAACAACAAAAATAAAGAATTTCGTCAGCGTCCGTAAAAGGGTTTAAGGCGCACCACGTGGACCACTTCAGATCGTGCGCGGCGCCGCTGTGAATGCGAAATGCCGTCTGGCACGACCTCATAGTCCAGAGCGCCAATACGTCGGATGACCTTGTAGGGTCCGAAATAGCGTCGGAGTAGTTTCTCACTGAGTCCTCGTCGGCGTATCGGTGTCCAAACCCAAACACGGTCGCCGGGATGGTACTCAACAAAGCGTCGTCGGAGGTTGTAGTGTCGGCTGTCGGTCCTCTGTTGGTTCTTGATCCGTAGGCGGGCGAGCTGTCGGGCTTCTTCGGCGCGCTGGAGATAGCTAGCGACGTCAACATTCTCTTCGTCAGTGATGTGGGGCAGCATGGCGTCGAGCGTCGTCGTCGGGTTCCTGCCGTAAACCAGCTTAAACGGCGTGATCTGTGTTGTTTCTTGCACCGCCGTGTTGTAAGCGAATGTTACGTACGGCAGGACGGCATCCCACGTCTTGTGTTCGACGTCGACGTACATCGCTAGCATGTCGGCGAGGGTCTTATTCAGCCGCTCCGTAAGACCATTCGTCTGCGGGTGGTAGGCCGTGGTCCTCCTGTGCCTTGTCTGACTGTATTTCAGAATGGCTTGGGTGAGCTCCGCTGTAAAGGCCGTTCCTCTGTCGGTGATGAGGACTTCTGGGGCGCCATGTCGAAGCAGGATGTTTTCGACAAAGAATTTCGCCACTTCGGCTGCGCTACCTTTCGGCAGTGCTTTAGTTTCAGCGAAGCGGGTGAGGTAGTCTGTCGCCACGACGATCCACTTATTTCCGGTTGTTGACGTCGGAAAGGGTCCCAGCAAGTCCATACCGATCTGCTGGAATGGTCGGCAAGGAGGCTCGATTGGCTGTAGTAATCCGGCTGGCCTTGTCGGCGGTGTCTTGCGTCGCTGACAGTCTCGGCATGTTCTGACATAACGGGCGACGTCGGCGGTCAGGCGCGGCCAATAATACTTTTCTTGTATCCTCGATAGTGTCCGGGAAAAACCGAGGTGTCCAGCGGTCGGATCGTCATGTAGGGCGTGCAATACTTCTGGACGAAGTCCTGACGGGACAACAAGAAGGTAGTTTGCGCGGACTGGTGAAAAGTTCTTCTTCACGAGTAGATTGTTTCGAAGCGTGAAGGAAGATAATCCGCGCCTAAATGCCCTGGGGACAACGTCGGTGTGCCCTTCCAAATATTCCACCAGGCCTTTTAGCTCCGGGTCTGCCCGTTGCTGTTCAGCGAAGTCTTCCGCGCTTATCATGCCAAGGAAGGCGTCGTCATCTTCGTCATCTTGCGGCGGCGGGTCAATGGGGGCGCGTGATAGACAATCGGCATCGGAGTGTTTTCGTCCGGACTTGTAGGTTACAGTGATGTCGTATTCTTGTAGTCTGAGGCTCCACCGCGCCAGTCGTCCTGAAGGATCCTTTATACTCGCTAGCCAACACAACGCGTGATGGTCACTGACGACTTTGAATGGCCTGCCATAAAGATAAGGGCGAAATTTAGCTGTAGCCCAAACGATGGCGAGGCATTCCTTTTCGGTTGTAGAATAGTTCCTTTCCGCTTTTGACAGCGACCGGCTAGCGTAAGAGATCACCTCTTCGACTCCGTTTTTCCTTTGGACTAGAACGGCACCGAGGCCTAGGCTACTGGCGTCAGTATGGATTTCTGTATCGGCGCACTCGTCGAAGTGCGCAAGTACCGGCGGCGACTGCATGCGTCGTTTGAGTTCTTCAAATGCGTCGGCCTGCGGCGTTTCCCACTTGAACTCAACATCACATTTAGTTAGACGTGTCAACGGCTCGGCGATGCGTGAAAAGTCCTTGACAAAGCGCCTGTAGTAGGCACACATGCCAAGGAATCTACGCACTGCCTTCTTGTCGGTGGGCTGCGGGAACTTTGCGATGGCAGCTGTTTTCTGGGGGTCGGGGCGTACTCCGGATTTACTGATGACGTGGCCTAGGAACAGAAGCTCGTCGTAAGCGAAGCGGCACTTTTCCGGCTTCAGAGTAAGTCCTGACGACTTGATGGCCTCTAGTACTGTGGCAAGCCGCCTAAGGTGGTCGTCGAAATTTCCGGCGAATACAACGACGTCATCCAAGTAAACGAGACAGGTCTGCCATTTCAATCCCGCTAAAACCGTGTCCATCACGCGCTGGAACGTTGCAGGCGCCGAGCACAGTCCAAATGGCATAACCTTGAACTCGTAGAGGCCGTCTGGGGTGATGAAGGCGGTCTTTTCGCGATCTCTTTCGTCGACTTCTATTTGCCAATAGCCAGACTTGAGGTCCATCGAGGAGAAGTACTTAGCGTTGCAGAGCCGATCCAATGCGTCGTCTATCCGTGGAAGGGGGTACACGTCCTTCTTCGTGATCTTGTTCAGACGACGATAATCGACGCAGAAACGTAGGGTTCCGTCCTTTTTCTTCACCAGCACAACAGGGGATGCCCACGGGCTTTTCGACGGCTGGATGATGTCGTCGCGCAGCATTTCGTCGACTTGTTCTCTTATAGCTTCGCGTTCTCGCGGCGAAACTCGGTAAGGGCTCTGGCGGAGTGGTCGAGCGTACTCCTCGGTGATTATGCGATGCTTGGCGACTGGTGTTTGTCGAATCCTCGATGTCGTCGAAAAGCAGCCTTTGTATCGTCGGAGCAGACTTCTGAGCTGCTGTTGCTTAATCACTGGGAGACTTGGATTAATGTCGTAGTCTGGTTCGGGAACCATGGTCGTCGGGCTACATGCGGCGGAATCCGAGAGGACAAACGCATTACTGGTTTCCACAATTTCTTCGATGTACGCGATCGTCGTGCCCTTGTTGATGTGCTTGAACTCCTGGCTGAAGTTTGTCAGCAACACTTTAGTTTTCCCTCCATGCAGTCGAGCGATCCCTCTTGCGACGCAAATTTCACGGTCTAGCAGTAGACGTTGGTCACCCTCGATGACGCCTTCTACGTCGGCAGGCGTTTTGGTGCCTACGGAAATGACAATGCTGGAGCGAGGCGGGATGCTGACTTGACTTTCGAGCACACTTAAGGCACGGTGACTACTAGAGCTCTCCGGTGGTATCGCTCGATCTTCCGACAGCGTTATGGACTTCGACTTCAGGTCAATGATTGCGCCGTGTTGGTTCAGGAAGTCCATGCCGAGAATGACGTCTCGCGAACACTGTTGCAGGATAACAAAGGTGGCAGCGTAAGTACGGTCATGAACGGTAATTCTTGCCGTGCAGATTCCAGTCGGCGTAATGAGGTGTCCTCCAGCGGTCCGAATTTGGGGACCCTCCCATGCAGTCTTAACCTTCTTTAACTGGGCGGCGATGTGTCCACTCATTACAGAGTAATCGGCCCCTGTGTCGACTAAGGCAGTGACTGCGTGGCCGTCTAGAAGTACGTCGAGGTCGGTGGTTCTTTGTCTGGCGTTGCAGTTGGGTCTTGGCGTCGGATCACGGCTGCGTCGTGTTGAACTGAAGCTGGAACGTTGCGTCGTCAAGTCGTCTTTCGTCGGTGTAGTGTTGGCTTCGCGACTTCTTCGGGACGGCGGCGTGTCGTCATTAGGTCTTCGAGATGATTTCTTCGTCATGTTCGTCGACGGCGGAGGATCTTCGTCAGTTCGACGAACAGCAACCGCACCTCCATCGGTTGCTGCTTTTAGTTTTCCGGATATGGGCTCGCAGAGCGGCCCCGCGCTGGGCCGGTGTATGGTCGGCGCTGCGGCGACAGGTAGCGGCCTGGCGACGGCGAACGGGACGGTCGTCGAGGGCTCCATTGAGTAGCGGCGAGGTAGTCGGCGATGTCACGTGGGCGCTCTCCAAGCTTTGGACGCGGCGCGTTGACGGCGAACCCTCTCAGTCCCATGTCGCGGTATGGGCATCGGCGGTAGACGTGACCCGCTTCCCCGCAGTGGTAGCAGAGTGGGCGGTGGTCAGGAGCGCGCCAAACGTCGGTCTTCCTCGGGTAGCTCCGCTGGGCGACGGGTGAGCGCGCTGTCGGCGGCGGCAGCGGTGGTCGACGGAATTGCGGCGTTACAGGGCCCTGGCGCGGTCGCTGAGGTGGGCATTGACGGCGTACGACGGCGGCGTAGGTCATCGCTTCGGGTTGGGGTTGCGGTAATTGAGGTTGCACCTCCGGAACTCCAAGCGACCTCTGAACCTCATCTTTGACGATGTCAGCGATCGAGGCCACTTGAGGCTGCGACGACGGGAAGATCTTCTGAAGCTCCTCTCGTACGACTGCCCTGATAGCCTCGCGCAGGTCTTCGGAGGCCAGTGATTGAACTCCGGCATAGTTTGTAGCGTTGGTGCGGCGGTCGAATTGCCGGTTTCGCATCTCGAGTGTCTTCTCGATGCTAGTGGCCTCGCGAAGAAACTCGTCGACAGTCTTCGGCGGGTTTCGTACCATACCGGCGAAAAGTTCTTCCTTAACACCACGCATTAGTAGCCGGACTTTCTTTTCCTCGGGCATTTCCGGGTCGGCGTGGCGGAATAGGCGGCTCATTTCTTCTGTAAAAATCGCCGTGGTCTCGTTGGGCAGCTGCACTCGGGTTTCCAGTAGTGCTTGGGCTCGTTCTCGGCGAACGACGCTTGTGAATGTCTTCAGGAAGGCGCTTCGGAAAAGGTCCCAGGTCGTTAACGTGGCTTCTCTGTTCTCGAACCACGTCCTGGCAGCATCTTCCAATGCGAAGAAGACATGTCGCAGTTTGTCGTCGCTGTTCCAGCTGTTAAATGCAGCGACCCTCTCGTACGTCTCGAGCCAGGTTTCCGGGTCCTCGAATGTTGAACCGCGGAACGTGGGGGGCTCCCTGGGCTGCTGCAGCACGACGGGGGATGCTGGGGCTGCCATTGGGGAGGACTTGGTGGCAATCTTCCTGCTCGTCTCAGGTAGGAGTCCGTGCTCTGGGGGCAGTCCTTGCAGCCGGCGGCTAGCTCGCTGGTCTTGGTTGGCTGGTGGCTGGTCTTGGTCGACGTTGGTTTTGTCCTCGGGCTTCGGACTTGGATCGCGGCTTTGCGGGGGCGTTCGGTACATGAACGCACAAGCACCTCCACCAGATGTCACGTGGTAGTGACGGTAAAGAGAGAACACAGTAGCAGTACTGTGAAAGACAAAGCTAGCTTTTATTGGGCGAACCTGTGCCCACAAAACAGGCTACACTTAAAGCACAACTATAGCGGCGAACACAGTCGGCGATCGTCGAAAATCTGATCAGCGGGTCAAGCGCGTCGGCTTTTATAGAGCACTCGTCGAATGTTCCAGACTAATCGTTTGGACCCGCGTGCCTTCCACAAAGTTCTACACCATTCGCGTTACGCGATGAAATCAGATAACACAAGGTTCGGCGACAACAGACAGCCGGGTAGAAGCATCGATAACTTTCCAGAAACATCGGATACATTCAGGCGCATCCCTCGCTGTGCGATTACAGTTAAGCGGCGAAACGTGGTCGCCCGATAAAGATAAGTACACGTGTCAATATCTTCTTTTTTTTTACATTGTCACAATAAGTGCGCAGGTCAAAGTATGTAGATAGACAGCTTTGCATTTCAATGAAGCGGTGTATAGGAACTCGGATATTCCTAGCTCATTAGCGAAGCACCATCGCCGTCCCCCGGTCGATGCCAGTCGAATATTCGCTGCACCTCAATGAGCGGAAGCACGCAGGCAGGCTGGAAGCAAGTTTTTCTTTTTCTTTTCTTTTTCGTAAAGGTCACGGAATTCGGCCATGGCCCACGTCTACCTGGTATAAGGAGGCCGCCAACCTAAAGGGCACAGACTGAGCTTTCTGAGAATAAAAGTTTATTATCTCTAGCTCTAGCTCTTCATACCGGTAAAAAAAAAAACGAAAATCATACGCGCTTCATCTTACGAGCGATGTTATCCGCATAGACCTGCGATACTCTCGAATAAAAATAGCAACGACAACAGGATTTCCTCCATCGCCAGAAATTTACCGCCTAAAAAAGAAACAAACCAGAAGGCTTCATTCGACGATTCCTTCGGCTCGAAAATAATTTGCTGCAACAGCACAGGGCCCTCGAATGGGAACGACCATATAACTAGCTTCGTTTTATTTCTTTGATTACTTTTAGCTTGAATGTAGAAAAACTGGAGGGACCTCTTTAAGGTAATTATCCTTAAATCCCAAAATACACTATACTCAGGCACGAAAAAATGAAAGAAGAAAAAGCGATGTCAACGCGCATTAAGCACACAAACAGAAGTCGAAAGCCTCCGAATAATGTGTCGGTATACGTGTATTAATACCGGCAGCATAGTCCAGTACCTGTGACAGTCAAACATCACATACGTGCTTCAACATCATAGTTGTTCTTGTTCTTGTTCCCTAGTGAAATGGCGCAGCCCACTCTGAGGGATCGGCCATGAATCGGGCGGTGAAGGAACTGCGCCTTGAATTGTCGTCGTAGTCGTCGTTGTTGTTGTTAGTATTGCTGCTGCCCAAAAACACCGCTCATGCCCTCCAGGATAACTGGTTATATAGACGGTAATAAATACTAGACAGAAGAACTAAAGAAAGAAGGAATAATAAAAAACAATAGGTAATACAAGAATAGCGCAATTTTGATTAGGCACACTTCACAAAGAGCGGGGAAAATGCTCCACGGTGAACCCCCCTAGCAGTATAACGTCCTGTATTATTATTATTATTATTATTATTATTATTATTATTATTATTATTATTATTATTATTATTATTATTAAAGCGAAGCTTTCTTTGCCTCTTCTCCTGACTTCAGCGGGCGCTGCTGCTGCGGTCTTGCTAGCGCGCGCCGCTGCGTTTCGTGCAACGCCACCAGATGGCGCTCGCCTCCGCGCATGCGTAGGGTCTCTTGATGTCCTCCTCACCCGGGCGAGGAGGACATCGAGGCAGCCTACGCATGCCGGCTGGCGCCGCCGCGGCAGCGTTTCACAGTTTGTGCGTATGACACGTGATGCTTGCTTTCCTATGCGACAAAAGATGCAGGTGCAGGGCTGTGTAGGTCGCGTGCTGGGCTGTGATAGCGTAAACACTGCAATCGTCCATGACCCGAAGAGAGCGCTTGGAGCTGGCGTCTCAACAGCGTGCTGGCCACGTGTGCAGAAGGAGCACGTAAACGCTCGCCAGCAAAATGGCTCCAAAGCGTGCACTCAGCGTCGAGGACTCCCGGGCCCGAATGTAGCGTCGCGCGGAACAGGAGCGTCTTCGCTACGCAGCGAAACGTGGCGCAGATCGCGAATGTATGCATACAATGTATACATAAAAATATATTAATTGAATTATTACGGCTCTATAATTCAATTAAAGTTTAACGCTTCTGCCACGATGCGATGTGCCATGCGAGGCAATGGTAATGATCAACTGTCTCAGAGATTATGGATAACGAAACGCAACAACGCCTCAAGCAACCAAGTCTCCCTGTGTGTTCTGTGGACTACACACACAAGGGGTGAGGGGGAGGAAGAAGGAGGAAAGACAGGGAGGTTAGCCAGTTAGCCGGATGGCTACCCTGTACTGGGGAAAGGGGTAAAGGGAATGAAAAGAGAAAGAAGAACAGGAAAAAAAAGGAAATCGGAAAATTCACACAGTAACGCGATACTACGCGCTAGAACACTCAAAGGCGGTCGCACAATTCGCATGTCCTTAAAAACTTCAGCAAAGCTCTTAAGGCCTTGAGTGCCGAAGCCCGTCTGGACCGGTGTCCTAGAGCTTTTTCCTCGGTAAAAGGGCGATTGTGCAGTTTTTCGAGCGCGGTCACGAGCACTTTTCTTGGCACTTTGTAACGGGGACAGTCACAAAAAGGTGCTCAATCGTCTCCTCGCATCCACAGGTGTCGCAAGTGGGGCTGTCAGCCATTCCAATGTGGAATGAATAGGAGTTCGTGAATGCCACGCCGAGCCACAGGCGGCACAAAAGTGTTGCTTTCGCTAGTGGTAACCCTGGTGGTAGACGGAGTTGCAGATCTGGATCCAATCTGTGGAGACGTGCGTTCGTGAATTCACTGGTGTTCCACAGATTCTGCGTAAGCTCGCGGGCGAGGGAGCGAAGACTTGTGGCTGTATCTGTTCGTGACAATGGTATTGTCATAACATGACCACCATCGTGGGCCGATCGGGCGACGTCATCCGCACTGTGGTTTCACGAAATTTCGCAGTGACCCGGTATTTACTGGTAGATGATGTTGTGCTCCTTGTTGATTGCATGATGGTGGAGTAGTCGGATGTCTGCCACTAGGTGCACATTTGGTCTGTGGTTGAAAGGGGACATCAGACACTGGAGAGCTGCCTTGGAGTCACATAAGATGGACCATGATTGTGATGATTTGTCACCCATAAACTCCAGAGCAGCACAGATAGCTGCGAGTTCTGCAGCCGTCGACGATGTAATGTAAGACGCCTTGAACTCGAGGGTGACAGACTCCACAGAAATTACCACTGCTCCAGCTGAACTTTTAGAGGAAACAGAACCGTCCGTGTAAACGTGGATTCGTTCTTCGTGCTTGTCATGTAGAAATGAAAGCACGGTTTGTTCGAGGGCGAAAGATGACATCTCTGTTTTATTTTTTTATTTTTTTGATACCGGGAATAACAAGAAGAGCCTGGAGTGGATGGAGGCACCACAGCGGTAGAGATGGTCGTGCTGCAGGCGTGAAGTTTTCGGTAAAGTTCCATGGTTGGCGGCAATAATCCTGCTAAACACTGAACCAGGTCAAGCGGCAGGAAGGGAGGCGAGATGATGCGATGGAAGTCGTGCGAAGTGCCTGATGTGCATCCTTAAAGCGTTGACTTGAAGATACGCATTGATGGGGTGGGCATGCGCGATGGCTATTGTTGCTGCCGTGGATGCACATCTGGGAAGACCAAGGCAAATTTGCAGAGCTTGAGCTGTTGTACAGACAGGAGGGCACAGAGGTTGGTCTTACTGGTCCCACCCATTACAGGTAAGCTATAGCGCAGGAGACCGAGGCACAATGCGTTATAGAGTTCGAGCATCGCGCTCACAGACGCATCCCATGACTTTCCCGCAAGAAATCTGAGCACGTGGGTTATCATGACTAATTTCCTTTTTAGGAGATATGTGGACTCCAGGAGAGGACTCGATCTATTATCGCTCCTAGAAATCGGTGCGTCTTCTCGTAGGCAATCGGCTGTCCATTAATTCTGACAATTCTGGCACTTCTCGGAGGACACCTCCAGACCTCAGGCTCGAAGATAACCTGACGTTAGTGTGGCCACTTTTTGAAGTCTGGCGCGCACCTGGGGACGCGTCGCTCCTGATGAACAAATGCACATATCGTCTGCATAGATCGACATGTGGACGGATTGCGGAAGGGTATAAACCAGGTCGACGAGCACGAGGTTAAATAGAGTGGGGCTCAAGACTCAGCCTTGTGGTACGCCACGGTAAGTGTTGTGTTGTGATGACGCACCATCGTCTGTTTGCACAAAGAATGACCTGTCTTTCGATAAGCTGAATATCCATCGAAAAACAAGGCCGCCTAGGCCGACATCGCCCAAGGCGTCCGGGATGGCTCGATGGGTTACGTTGTCATAAGGGCCTTTAACATCCAGGAACATCGCCGCTGACAGCCTCTTGAGGCTTTTTTCGTGCTGAACAGACGAGACAAAATCTAGTTGTCTAGGAAAGGTGATGGAGAGGATGGTGCTGACGCGTCTAGAGTGGTATCGAGAACACTAAAAGTTATACCCTGACGCTATGAGAGGCTTTCGACGCGGACGCTCTTCTGTAGACAACTACGCACACAAACAGCAGTGGCGCAGGCAAGTTATTGTTTGGCATTGCCTGGACACCACTGTCATATTGCACTAAACGCTGAAGAAATCGGCGATTCGCCGCCACAATCACCGCTAATTATTGTCAATCACAGCAACCAACACAGAAAGCTTCGCTTACATCGATTCCCACAGTGCGTGGGATCCGCAGATTTCTTTTACACTAGAAACATGGAGACGTATAGATACTTTAGAGCCGGCTATTCCCAAATCCCAAAATACGTACGTTGCTCAAGAAACAATAAGAAAAGGAAAAACGCAGGAAGCAAATATCAAGAAGCACTGTACACGTACGAAAACAAGCACACGCATTCTCTACGGGCACTGCAGCACTGAAAACAGCTCAGTTGATCTAAAGCTGTCAACCATCGCACAAGTGTGAAAGAGTTCACTCCTCTCAATTCATGCATACATATATAAGGACAACTCAATGGGCTCCTCAAATAATGTATGTTCGTAAAAGGAAGTTGTTGTTGTTGTTGTTGTTGTTGTCGTCGTCGTCGTTGTTGCTGTTTAAGCCTCAACAGATGCCTCATACCCACAATGTAGATTGGCCACACTGTAGTTAATGAAAAGTGCGCTCAACAAAAAACAAAAAGGGGTTAAAAACCAAACTATAGAAAGCAAAAAGTATAGGCAGCTAAAGAGTAACAATATTTTGATAGGGTTTATTCATAAGAAAGGGGACCGTAAGTGAAGTATCGCCGTGGTAATAAAGTACAAACTAGCAGCCTAATCTTCCGGCCGCTTCAATGGACTTGCAGGACAGTAATATTAAGCCGGTGGCTTGTGCCTAATCAATAAGCAAGAAAGAACAATAGATTTGATGTTGACAGCGTTAAGCCGAGGCTATCAGGCGGAATTACGAGAAACGTTCTGTGGTGAGAGAGGAAGAGGGGGAAAACATGGTCTACAGTTTTTGGTTTGTTATAAAGAAGAGCCGAGGTTGATTATACGTACACCAGATGTATTAAACTTAAAATTTACACGCAGAACTAATCAACGGAACCTTGATAACGTCACCTCGCATTGTTGTGAATGGAATTTGCTCGTGTTACACGAGGATTTTAGTTGTCGAAAATAATGCGAGAATATTAAGGATGGTTCATCGCAATTTAGAAATAAAAGGTGTTTAAATATGTTATAAAAGAAAAATAAAGAATGACATTTAACGGCAGGCCATTTTGGGATGAGATGCGAGCAGGCTAGCGGACTCATTGAGAAAGTGCGCGGACCCGCCGTGTCCCAGCACCCAGACAAAGCGGACATCAGACAACCCGTCCTGCACAAGTGTTTGAAATATACTCAGCAGCTGCGACCGCTCATTAGAAGTTAAATGTGCACAGACGGGAAGCGCGGCATCTGCGACAATTATTACTTCTCTAGATTTCTGAGGAAGATTTCTGCCCAGGATAATTGCCAGAAATTCTGCAACAGATATTGCGATGCGGTCAGGCCGACGGAGGGAAGAGAAGCGAGTTAAGTCGAGTGAGGGAAAAAAAAACACCAACTCTAGTCTTCTACAAACTTTGAGTTGCATCCATATAAATGAACGAACTGAGAAGGAAATTGACCTGAAGTTGATCTTGGAAGGAGACCTTGATGTATAGAAACAACTTCGTCTATGAAATACCCACAACGCTGTCTTCTTTCGCAACAGTATCTTTCGTCATGTCCCTCCCCCCTCCCTCCCTCCTTCGGATTACACGAAAAGAGGTCACCGCTCACAGAGTCTGCGTGGGCGCGCAAAAGCTGGCGCAAAATTGAGAAGCAGGAATTCTGTTAAGCGCGATATCTCAGTCGATACATCGCGTGTGGCTGGCCGCTGCATAATATCGCCGGGTGATCTTTTTTGTTTGTTTGTTTGTTTGTTTTACTTTATTTTGTTATAACCACTGTAGCGCACCCTCTTCTCGTTTAATTTTCTTTTTCGAAGCGTGAGTCTTACTCGCACCCATATTTAATTTCATACGACATTTGCTATATAAGTGTACATGTGGCCGCGGTGTCTCAGCGGCTACTGGTTTGCGCTGCAGAGAACGAGGTCCCGGGTTGGATTACGTGCCGCGGCACCCGCGCTATTCCGATGGAGGCGGAAGGCGAAAAAAAAAAAGAAAACAAACCACCCGTGTATACCGTGCGTTTAAAGAACCCCAGGCGGCCCATTTGATTAGGAACGCGGCTGCCAGGCATCGGGATAAAGCAGGCGTTGATACAGGCGCACCTCCGTTGTCGTTTTGATATGTCACGCCATATTTCGTGGACTCTCTACCGGATGATGTAAGGAAATATATATTTTTTTTTGATGCGGACTTAAACTGTCGTATATCACCTCCTCCATGGCAGCTAGTGCTAATTTCCTTATGGCGCATAATTAGTTCTTTTCTTTTTTTGGGGGGGGGGGGGGGGAGGAAGGGGGGTGGAGGGACAAGTAAGCCCAAATAGAGTTCTGTTGATTTCATTCATTTGCTTTGCCGTCGCCTCGTTCCTACACTGCGTGGCGACAGTGCGAGGGCGAAGCTCAGTTGGTTATGTAGCCTGCCGACAACCACAGCGTCGCACAGGTAAGGACGAACAGACGGGCGGAATGGGGTTTAATATATAGTTTCATGCTTTTAACCGACGTCACGAGGTAAAGATAGTTTCAACATCTTTCGAACGGCAGACAGTATAGTGTATGTCACGCGCATTGGATTAAGTGAACAATCAGACCTTCGTACGTTATACATAGACGGTTCCGCACAGTTTATACTCGACAAGCACCGCAATTTTCCGGTCTCTGTTAAGGGACTTCTCACGTAAACAACAACTCCTCTTCAAATAATGGAATTAAGCAGTCTATCGAGTGTATATATATTTCGGGTATACGCTCATCTGCATTTTTTTTCGGAAGACGAGTCAGTTTCTGAAATCTCGTTGCAAGTCGATAACGCAGATCACTCAATGTCCTTTCCGCCGTATTACATGTCTAAAGACAAAAATGTCGCAAAGCAAGTCTGTTTTCTCTTGTCTAAGCGTGATTCCGAAAGACCCGTACACGCGTTGCCTTTATACACAAACGTACAAAACGTTGCGCACGAAAGATTGCCACAAACATTCCCAAGTCTGCGCCAACGCTATACATTTCGGATACGAATCTAATATAGAACTTGGTTAGGTGTTGTACCGCTGCCGGGGCTCGAGTACAGTCGGGCGCCGAGTATCGGGCGTGGCAAATGAAAATTCGGGGGGGGGGGGGGGATCCCACACATACGTAGGGACTGGTTATCGGGTCATGAATAATAGAACGGCGCGGCGCACATCAAGGAACGGCTAGCTATACTCGAGTAACAGGCGCTGCCGGAAGCGATATACAACCGACGGCGTCCACAGCGCGGCCTCTCAGTCAGGGGACGCGGCTCGCTTGAGTGGCGGAAGACTGATGCGAGCGTCATTTGCACGACGCCAAGAGCCGGCAAGAGCGGAGGAGGAGGAGGAGGAGGAGGAGGAAGAAGGAGCGGACCGACTCACCAGACCGACGGGGCCGCTGGCACACTTGGCATGGCGGACTCGGGTGAAGCCCAGCGGGGACTCCATGGACCTGCACGCCGAGAGAGAGAGAGAGATGCTGACTTCAATAAAAGTTGCGGCAGAAAGCGGCTCATGATGTGACTGGCGACAGTAATCCGCTAGCAGTGAACCAATATAGCGACACGACGCATTGCCATCGTCGGCTTCGAATGCTACTCGAGCTGATGAGCAAGAAGACATGATATACACCATATGGTATGGTATGGTATGGTATGGTATGGTATGGTATGGTATGGTATGATGAACTTTGTTTAACGTCCTGAAGATCAACCCTTAGGTTGACGCAGGCGGCTCCCACGTCGGGACAGTAAGGTTCAACCTTACCGCCGTATCATGGGCCTTCTGGACGGCCTGTACTTGATCGAAAAGACCTCCACTGTGTAGGACTCGCTGCCACCAATCTCTCTCCTTGTCACAGTCTGTGAAAGTCAGAGGACACTGCCAAAGCATGTGATCCAGAGTAATGATGCCATTATACTTCTCGCAATTGATTGGTATCTCTCTTTCAGGATATATCTTGTTATAGTAAAGTTTGGACTTGGATAAGTTCTTGTTTGCAACAATCTCAGAGCCACCGCTTGAGCTCTATTGAGCTTAGCGTGTGGCACTGGGAATTCCCTTCTGTTGATGTAATAATGCCTCGTGATTTCATTATATGTTAGTAATTGGTCCGTGTTAACTTTTTTTATGTGAAGCATATTACGAGAGCTCAACCCAGCTCCTCAGGCGCGGCGGTGTCGCCTTCAATACCACGTGACACTGTGACGTCACGACAGAAAAGAAACGGAGCTCCAACTAGCGCCGTCGCTCGCGGCGTCGCCCCCCGCATCGGACGCGGTGAGCGTCGAGCAACGCAGCGTTCGGCGCGACAACGAAATGTGCGCCTGAGCAAGCGCCGCACGCCTGAGCCGACGCCGACGACGCCGGCTTTTCTGCGACACGAGCTCCTTAACGCTGTCACGTTAAAATAAAGGCTAGTATGCTTCGCATCCTGGGCTTAACCTTAGCTAAGCCACAGCCATTTTTTAAAGTTATACAGACCCCCACCCACCGCTGAAATTAACATTATGCGAGCCATTTCAGCAGGCTATCTATGCCATTGCTCGGAGTTCCGCAGTGTCAACAGTGTTTAATTTTTATAAACAACCTTCCTTCGGATATCACGTCATCTATTGCCTTTTCGCTGACGACTGCATAATGAATCGCAACATCCACTCACCATCCGATCATATCGCTCTGCAGCAAGGCCTCGATCGCGTAACAACATGGTGCTCAGCTTGGCTGATGACCTTAAATGTTGACAAGTGTAACCTAATGCCTTTTATTCGAAAGCGATCAGTCTCTACGTTTGAATATGTCCTTGATGGCAATCCTGTCCGTCCAACTTCACCCTAAAGTACTTGGGCATCCACCTCACATCCCACCTTTTTTGGTCTACTCATATTAGCAAGATAACAGCAGACGTGCGTCGTATGCTAGGTTATCTAAAGCGCAATCTTCGTGACGCAGCCAACGCAGCCTCTTCCCACGCGGAAGCTCGCCTACCAAACATTTGTATGTACGTCCTAAACTCGAATATGCGTCTCCCATATGGTCACCCCAACAAGCGCATCGAATCCGATGCTTAGAATAAGTTCAAAAACGCGCCGCGCGTTTCATCGTCAGTGACTACAGCAGACATATTGCAGCGTGACTTGGGGCGCTATTCTGGACATTCCGCCATTTTCTTCGATGCGTGACGTGGGCGCGACGCAAACAAAATGGCGCTGGTGGCCCGGTTTTGCTTACGTAACGTGACGCCAACTTGACGTTTTGTCTAAGAAACTGAAATGAAGGCACTGAATGTAGTGTTATCGGTAAAGCAAAACAGTTTTCCTCCGCAGTAAAAATAAAGCAGCTATCTCAAAGCGTATGATTATTCCGTCGAAAACGCTTTTCGCTTCCGTCGTCTGCTGCGTACAAGCCGTCGTCTGCTTTAATAGCTAGGATGCGTGTCCCTGGAAAATGGAATGAGTCATCGCATGTTGGCGCCAACGCATTTGTTTTCTTTCTTGAGACAACATACGCGACCTACCAGTGGTGATGCGCGCACGTTCTAGGCCACGTTATCGCTATTTCGTGAAACGCAAGTGACTCAGCCCGACTCGGCTGGCTGAGAGACGGCCGAATATCAACGATAGCGTTGCGCGCGCTAGAGATATCCACTAGAGCGACGCAAGCGCCGGCGCTGCCATCTCTTGTTCATTTCGCTGGTTTCTCGCACCGCGGGAGGAAACTTCAAGGCGCCGCCTTGCGTACATTTCTTTTTATAAATTAGAAAGAGGCCGTTGTCATAAACTCTGATTGTGCGAAAAGGCATTAATCTTGATTACAATACAAATTCAGCAGTGAAAAGTTGACAACATTGCTGAAAGTTTGCTATATTCAACCAATATTATTTCGTATAAACGCGTTCTTTCAAAAAACGATGGCCCCAAACACAAATGCCAACACCACCCGAGAGCGATGCAAATACTATGAGCACGCGTTATGAACAAAAGATTTTCGTGGCGCCAAACGACGGGGAAAATGTGGCGATACGCATTCCTTTCGGCTGCCATTGCATATGGCTGCCCATTAGCATAATTCGCGCGGCTCGTCGCAGCAAAAATTATGGCGGAAAATTTCAGCAATGGCGGCCCAGCGCAACGTCACGCATCGTCAAAATGACGATTACGAAACAGCCCTTCCGGTGACGCTCCTCACGAGATATTCCTTCAGCCAATCAGCAAGCTGGGATGGCGCATATCTTGGATCGCCACCACATATTCGCGCAATTTCAGATGCATTGCACTGGCTTCTGCACGCTACCGCTCAAATTCTTTTTGAAGCGCTAACATAACAGTATATCTGCCAAGGACCAAAAAAATGTATTAGTCCATAAAATTTGCAGCTTCACGTCACGTTTCGTCATCTTGATGAAAACGCAAAATTGCATTTTGCAATACTTCCGCTTCCCGGCACAAATTTCAAAACATGTGACCTCTCGACAGCCAATCAGAGAGTAAACATGGCGGATAATGGCGGCCGTGCAGCCGCCATGCGTGTCCAGAATAGAGCCCTTGAATCAAACAATCACTGTTGCTATCTTCGGCTGGTCGTTTCTGAGCACTCTGGAGCGCTCTGGCGAGCGGCGTTGTCTTCGGCTGGTTGAAAGAGGGTGCGCGCCCTGCGTTCGGCTGGTTCTTCTCGATTGCCCTCCTCCATCTTGGAGCGCTCTGAGGCACTCCGAGCCCTGTCGTCGGAGCAGTCATCGAGATTGAAACGTCATCGCAGCGCTACGTCGCTGCTGTTGGCGACGGCCTACCGTAACCTTGGCAACCTAGGCCACTGCATGCTGGCGCCTCGACGAACGTTCGTCCCGCCGGCACGTCCGCCGGTTTTTCCGGCAGCGCTGGGAGCTTTGGATAGGCGAAACATCGGACGTTGGCAGTAGTCACGTGGCTTCGCATCAGCAATTTCCTCCTCCGAGAGCGAGTCGCACGTTCGGCTTGCGCGCTTGTCCCCTACCTCTGAGCTCGGGAAACGACCGATCTACCCGACTCTGCTTCGGGGCGTACAGGCGACCAGTCGAAGATACCATATCGCTTCCTTCCTTGGACTCGCGCAGAAACATTTCTCTTGTCTGTCTGCTGCACACAATCATCAAGAGCAAACATCGCTCTTCATTGCTGCTTCTTCAACCTTATCGCTGTTCGCGCCGTTTGCACAATTACCTCAGTTTTCAGCGTCTCTATATACGGTCACACTAACGCATTTAACACATCTGCATTGCCACGTGCCATTGTATTACGTAATAATCTTCCAGATAATATAACCAACGTTCAAAATACCGAAAAACTTTAAGAAACTGCTGGAGGCGCTGTTTCTTCAGTACTAGAAATGTATTCTTGGCTAGGTACACCTGCTTTTATAGATCCATCACCTTACATTGTATAATGTTGTATAATGTTTCATTTATGTGTACATTTTGTATTTTCTTACAACCAAGAGTTTATCGTTCTCCCATCTATAACCTTATGCGTCGTTTTTAGCAGTGTATAAATGTATGACTTCCATTTTTCATTTTGTATTCAGTGCAACCGTTTGTCATTCTTTTGTTTTATTTCACTTTAAAATGTCTTGATCGCTCTCTGAACAAAAAGCCGGTGTCGGCGTCGGCGGCGTTGGCCATGAGCGATAAATCCCAGCAGGCACTTCACAAATAAAAAAAATGGCTGTGGCTTAGCTAAGGTTAAGCCCAGGATGCGAAGCATACTAGCCTTTATTTTAGTTGTTGAACCACTGTTTAGCCTGGTGAACTGCTATTGCTTGGCTATATTTGGTTCGGCTAGACGAAGAAACAACTCATGCGTTACTCTGCTTATTCCTTTATTTTCAAACCAATAAATACGCTGTGGTGATCAGTAAAGTAGCGGCTCTTTGTTTGAACATCGCTTATCTCTTATTGTCTCGCCACATTTCTGTGCAGGATCAAGTCCAAGCTGCTACCCCAGTGGGTCGTAGACTTCGGCTGTAATGAGCACAAATCGAGAGAATATCTCGACGAGAGCGCGCCGCTCTTTTATACAGCTGTTATGACGCCAGTGCCCTAGCGGTAGGAACGGGAGTTAGGCCGCAGCACCGGCTGTGCGACCGCAGGCGAGCGCAAGAGTTGAGCCCGGCTTGCAGCTGTTGTGACGTCAGTGCCCTAGCGGGAGGAGCGGGAGTTAGGCCGCAGTACCATCTGTGCGACCGCAGGCGAGCGCACGAGCTGAGACCCGGCTATGTAGCTACGCGGCCGCAAGCGAGCGCACGAGTTGAGCCTCCGCTTTTTCAGCTGTTATGACGTCATATGGTAGCTACGCGGCCGCGCGCGGCGCAGCAAGGAAGAGCGTGGTTGTGCGGCTAGTATGCTTCGCATAAAATATGCATTCGCCCCTCACGCAATGTTCCCACGTGGAACCCATGGGGTATATGTATAAATAAATAAATAAATAAATAAATAAATAAATAAATAAATAAATAAATAAATAAATAAATAAATAAATAAATAAACGTATTCGAGCAGGTGTTGCGGCGAAAGCGGAAAAGCGACAAGACGACGACGGCTTGAGGACTAATTGCGATGAAGCGTCACAACCCTTTCCGTTACGACTTGGGCCGATCCCGGAGGCCGTGCAACGTCGCGTAGCGTCTCAAAGCGCTTCAGTTGCCACAAGGGAAGGACGGGGAAAAACGGCACGCCCTCGCACGAGGGGAGGCAAATTGTTGCCTGCCGTCTAAAAACAAAAACTAAAGCATATTTGCACCCTTTGGCGCATACTTTAATTGTCCCCAAACATCATTCGTCGTCTACGTTGAGAACCATTTCTTTCTTTACCGCTGCGCGTCTGGAAATTTCCAGGTCACGAACGACATGTGCGTTATCAGCGTGACGTGGCGTTCTTGACAGGACAGAGCGAACGCACAGCCTTCCAGAAAGGAAACGCAAGCAAGGCAGATGATTATCGTTGTTCGGGCATAATAATACGCCCCAAAGGGTGTAAACATTGCTTAGTGTGCATGCCACGCGACGCACGCCCACACTGTCTCTAAGCGCCGAGTTGGACTTGGGATGCAGTGTGGTAAGAACAGTTACTCTCTCGTGCTATGAGCGCGTGTGTGACCTAATGTTTAAAGCATTCGGCTTTTGCCGGAAAGCCCGGTTGAGGTCCCACCAACGGATGTGTAACTTTCTTTCATTATTAATAAAGAAGCCCCACGCGATGTGAGAACGAAACCTATCTGCATAGCTGAAATGTTTCATTTTATACCAGCCATCTTTCTTAATTCATTTAAAAGTTTCGTTCCCGTTGCCAACATATCCGGTCTGTGATGCCATCCCTTTCGAAGGGCGACTGAAAAAGCGACACCGAGTCAGTCCAGGCCGGTAAAGCAATCTATTAAAGCTCTATTTTTTTTTCGTTCATTCGGAGGAAATTGCCTTATTGTTGATGCAGGAAATCAAGACCAAACTGCCTAAATATAATCTACCCGCTAACATCCTCAACACTGCTAAGCGCATGTGACTCCATTGATTTGAAAGTATTTCCTGTATTTGAGCCGTTTGGGGCAGGAAAAGTTCTAGAGACAATTGTTGTATTGCGTTTTTAGCCTATTTAGACTGACGTACACTATTATAGCGCTTCCTTACTGATGGGCAGCTTGGTGGACGAGAGCAGGCGCTGTCGAAATTCATGACGTCACAGCGCGCTGCTGTGACGTCAACATTACGGCGGCGCCGGACCACCGATTTCGCTTTTGTGCGCCTGATTCTGGCTCACCGCACCTGCTCGCACAGTAATACTAATCACTTTGATAATGCGCAAGCTTCATTCACTACTTCGGGTTAACTTACAATTCTTCTTTAGCGTACGTTCATAAAAGGCCAGAGTGTCATTTATTCTCAGCGCTGCAACGAAAGTGTAAGTTTCTTTATTTTTTGTCAGCAAAGAGTTCCGCTCACAGTGCACCGCTGTGTCAGCACTTCTTTTATTGTCTTGCCACCCACGCCCGCCGCAAACAAAAGCAAGTCCAGTTTCATGCCTGTACGTAAACCCCGCGTGCCTGAAAGGGACAATTAGCAGCGCGTCGCGAACAAAGATCATAAAGCATACAGCGCAGAATACTTATCCGCTGCGAACTGAGAGTCTAATCAAACACAATGGTGGTTAAGCGATCAACTGGTTACCCCGACTGACATTTGCCTGCTTACGGCGTCACTAATTAAGGATCGCCGCTAATTGGCCCAATTAGCCACGGTGACTAAGAACGAGAAGACATTTCCGTAAAGCCACTTATTATGTTCTTACTTTAGACCACCTCGTGTCAGTGACTACGCAAGTAGAGGAGGTCAGGAACGAGGAAAGGGCAGTGAAGGGAAGAGCTCGTTCACTGAGATGTTAAGGTCATAGAGCGTTCTTTAAAAAAAAAAAGATCAAAGAGAAATATGGCGGTAGTGCAGCTATGTGGGCGAACGGCAACCATGGCTGCTACGCCGGCATGAGATGACGTGTAGCACAGTATATTCCCGCTAATTGGACCACGGCTAATTGAAGTTTTTTTTTGTTTAATTTTAATGCCCCGCAAAGACCCGCCGAGACACCATACATGGCTGTGAAAGGAAAATTCGCTTAGTTCGAACGCGAAAGCGGGTCGCTTCGGTTAATTCGATCTTCCACCACCAGTGCCCTCTCATGCGCGCAGCTGTTACTATATAAGATTGAAACCACAAGAAAATCAGCAGACGACGCTACTTGTTCCCTAGGCGATGGCAGCGACGGTAGGGACCTGTCCTGCAGTAATGATGACGGCTTGCGCTGGCGCTGTGCTTTGAGCGATGTCTCTTTTGGCGATTTTACCAGCGCCCGACGATATTGTCGAGGTTTGTGGGCCACTATCCGATGGAGACATGTATAGCTGTTGTAACATTGCATTGAACGCATTTTACCGCCGTTTCATATTCGTCCTTTCGGATAAGTCGGCCAAAACTTGCGATCTTGCAAGGGGCGCTGCGAGACAGACCTAAACTACGTACAATGAAAGGCCACAGGAATGGAAAAATCTCATACAACAGATTCAAACATAAAATCAACTTAAATAAATAAAACACAAGTAAACGACGTTGTTCCATACGTGTACCGTGGCGGTATACACGGCAGGGATATAGTGCAGTGATACCGGAAAAAAAAATATGAAGAAACCCCTGGAATGATGCATCGGCTAAAGACAAAACTGAAATTTAATGACGTTTCGGCTTCCTATACTGTATCCTTGTTCACAATAAAAACCAGTATGTATATTGTGAAGACGAAGATTACTTGGTCTAGCACAGCGAGCGCAGGAATAGAGGAAGACGACGAAGTAAAAGTAAACCAAGCATTGAATGACTGTCCACTGAATCGTTTTGAAATTTCCTCGCTTTAATTTATGCATCCAAATTATAGATTTTTAAATATATTACCGAACACATATGTAAAGTCTGCCCGACTCTTGGCCAATCACCGTGAGTGGGTATGCGCCAAACCCACTCACGCACCTGCAATTAACATCTGAAAGTTTACGTAATTTGTCCAACACTGATATACTACATAGAATGCCCTGAATGTCCTATTAATGTAATATTAGGTCACTTTTGTGATGGTTAATTAATGTCATACAATTATCTATTGCATTGCTGTTTTAATGTCTTTTTTACATATTTCAGAGTTTTATTTCGCGCTTTGCTCTAACGGGCCACATGTGTGTTCCTATCTATCTATCTATCTATCTATCTATCTATCTATCTATCTATCTATCTATCTATCTATCTATCTATCTATCTAATCTATCTATCTATCTATCTATCTATCTATCTATCTATCTATCTATCTATCTATCTATCTATCTATCTGTCTGTCTGTCTGTCTGTCTGTCTGTCTGTCTGTCTGTCTGTCTGTCTGTCTGTCTGTCTGTCTGTCTGTCTGTCTGTCTGTCTGTCTGTCTGTCTGTCTGTCTGTCTGTCTGTCTGTCTGTCTATCTATCTATCTATCTATCTATCTATCTATCTATCTATCTATCTATCTATCTATCTATCTATCTATCTATCTATCTATCTATCTATCTATCTATCTATCTATCTATCTATCTATGTGTTCTACTCTTCTTTACAATGGCGCAGTCGACGAAAACACACCCTAAGGCATCCCAGCATTAAGGAGAATCCTCGTGTGCTCACGCCGTGCTGGTTGCGTTCTTGCTCCACGGCCGGAGCTCCTGAGGTGCGCCAACCTGACGAAACAGCGCTGCCCAGCAATGCCTGGACAGAGAGGTCCACAGGCTGCCCCACCACAGACACCGGCTCACCGGGTGTCGCCCTCGGCGATCACACCGGGCGGTGGGAATCGTATGACGACCACCGTTACCGTATCGGCCCATATCGGGCGGTGCATCACAAACCAGCGCCAATGGCTCCACCGCAGTTAGCAAACACGCAACAGACCACCTCTGGTACTTTGACATGACAGTTTACGCCAGCTGAGGTGCACCGACGAAAACCCCGCGAAGCTCCGGAGCAGCATTATCCCGGCACTGCAACTGCATCTGGATTTGACATATTGCTTCGCCACCTGCCCTTCTGTAGACACCGAATGTAAGCCATTTTTTTTTTTCGCCACTGGTCTCGAACTCTGCGTCAGCATCCGAAGCTATACCACCACTTCCCCAGATCAAGACGCGACCTGTCCACGGATCACAACTGGGAGACGCTTCTTCATTCGTCGGAACGCCATCCTTGGATGCCAACGCAGTCTTTTCCCGAATTCACGACCATTCGCCTAGCGCTGGTGGAGGCTTCGCTGAGGGAAGCGAAGGAGACCAGGTCATCATCATCAAAGAGCCGTCCGTACGCGAAAGACGCGCAAGAGACAGCAAGATGCTTAAGTTACCCCCACCAAAAAAAAAACATCGCAGAAGAGCTCAAGAGACGCGCAAGAGACCAGACGCACAAGGCATGCGGTATTTCGCCAAGCTCAGCTGATTCGAGCGCATCAGTCAGCGGCAACGCTGCGGAGAAGCAACCGCCGCTACAGGCAGACCGGCTATCCACTTTACAGCATCTCTTGGCGTCAGTGCCGAACTGCGAAGGCATAATCATGGGCGAGACGTGTGACCAGCCCGCAACGGCCAGTGTCGCCCGCCACAGAAGATAGTTGCGCAACGGATGGCTCACCAAGGACAACTGCCCTCCCTGGACAAATTGCCTTCATGTTAAGTTGCGTGTTTGCAAGCTGTGCCGTAAACTTGCAGTGTAACCGAGTCTGAAGACCACGTGAACTTGGTCTGAGAGAGGAAGACGACGGAGTAGAAGTAAACCAGGCGTTCTGGCGGACGGCCCCGCCCCCCCCCCCCCCCCCCCTATTGTCTGCTTCTGTCCTTTACAATATACATATACATATTACGTTATAATCTAGAAGGCGTTTCGATGAAGCGGCCATTACTTCTTGGAGAAATCAAAATGCTTAATTCAATAATTAACATATTTAGCTAATTACCGTTTCAATAAATTCCTTTGGGGCATGCATTTAAATGTACAATTTGTAGCTAGTGAGTATATGCAAGGGAATGGAACTGGCATGAATGACAAGCCATGCATGTATTTTCTAACAAGTTATATATCAGGGTATCCATTAGGTGGTTGACAAGGCATGTATGTCATGACATGATCGTCATGAATGACATAAAATGACATGATATGGTAGTATCGTGGTCATTCGTTTAAATGGATATATGTATTAGGATATATGTATGGCAAGACATGACGTGCATGACATGAGAACAATTTCAAGAAATTACGCGTTAGTGCATGAGAGAGGGAGAGAAAGGTTCAATGATACGAAATGCAGAGAGGGTAGCCCTGAGGTACATACCTCTAGCCAGCTACTCTGGGTTGGGGGAAGAGGAAGAGGGAAAGAAAGAGGGGAAAAGGCGCATGATTGGTGACGATGATGAGGAAAGATGTAAAGCATATAGTAAGCCTACACCCCAGGCCTGTGTTTAAAAAAAAACAAGTAAGTCCTTCAGTCCTTCATGGCCTTAAAACGCCTTTTAACGTCTGATCAAGGCCCTAAAATAACGTCCTCAGACAAAGATGGACTGCCGAGGCACTTAAGGACATTGTTCCACTTTTGACGCTTTTCCATGTACTGAGGGCAGTCGCACAGCACGTGACCTATAGTCTCTTTCGCGCGGCACAGCTCGCAGTCTGGAGATTCGGAGCGTCGCATGGGGTGCAAGTGTACCCACGCGTAAACGCCACCCCAGCAAGTCTGTGCAGAAGACTGCCACAGCTGCGTTTAACTTTAGGTGGTAGCCTAAACTTCGTGGTAGAGTCCAATCTTTGGAGTCGTCTGTGGCGATTATCCAGATTGTCCCAGTGCTTTTCTGCCGCTTTTCGGATGACACACGCGAGAAGACAGCTGGCATCCGCTCTTGGAAGAGGAATAGCAAGCGGTGGCTCTGGTTCTTCGAGCGCCTTCTTCGCTTCGGCATAGGCCTGTTTGTTGCCGTGTACGCCACAGGGACTGGGAGCCCACTGTAACGTAATGTGGTGGCTGTTCTCTTCCGCTATAGTGTGTAGCTCGGTAGCCTGAAGAGCCAATACTGTGTAAGAGCTTGCTTTCATTACTACTCTGAGTATGTGCAAAGCGGATTTCGCATCACTAAAGTCTGTCCATACTTGAGGAGGCTGCGCAAAATACATTGCACTGCCTGTATGATTGCCACTAGTCTAGTGAATGTTGGTGTCGTCTTGTTCCGCAAACGAAAGCGTCGAACGACTCGACGCGCAGGCAGGACGAAAACCTAACCTGACGTATACGACGAGACCGATCCGTCTGTATATACGTTCACCGATGAGCAATATTTTTTTGAAATATATCCAAGCGTTAGATGTCTGAGGCTTCCGGTAGGCATTCGCGATTCTTTAGAAATTCCGGGAACTGAGACACGCACGTACCCGTGTTTTGGCACGTCTTGTCATTAATGTAATTTCATGCAATTTATGGCACTCATGTCATGTTATAGGTGGATGGCTGGATTGATGGATATCAGCCACGGGCCTGCTCTCCTAAGTTCACGCCTTACGTGATGCCATCGGGCTAAAAAGAATGTTCCACATGCACCCACCATAGCTTTCAGTGGCGCTGGCGAACACTCCTAGGGCTAGATCTAGTAAACATAAATGCTCAAGTTAGCGGACGGAATGGCTGTGGAGGATTGACTGATAAGGCAACGCACGCGTAACGCAAGAAGATTGCGGGTTCGGCTAAAACCCACGGTAAGCTATCTTTTGTCCGCTTTCACTTCCCTTTTCTTTATTATTTTCTAGATTTTCAATTGAAAGCCACAACCAATTTCCTAGACGCTGTCCTTGGCTTAATTGTATGTTGGCTTTACATGGTCATGATTATAGTTTATATACGTAAGTCTATAATCTAGCTAGCTACATAAGTGTAGATAGCTAGACACATGATAGACAGATAGATGGATAGATTGATTTTAATGAGCAGCAGGATAGAGTGTGATCACACCGCACTGGCATTGATTGCCAGCTGTTTTCAATAAAGAGGCGCCAGACAGTGGAAGTGGTGCTATTCCTTTATCGGCGCTACCCGTAATGCCAAGAACGTCGAGGGAAATAAAACTTTAACACTAACGGGTAAACACGGTCCGTTCCCATAATGCCTTCGAAAGACTGAAGGGGTATGCGAAGCGGAATGCATTAGGGAACGCTGTGTCCCCAATTAGGTGTACGCAGCTAGCGAAAATAGATAGATAGATAGATAGATAGATAGATAGATAGATAGATAGATAGATAGATAGATAGATAGATAGATAGATAGATAGATAGATAGATAGATAGATAGATAGATAGATAGATAGATAGATAGATAGATAGATAGATAGATAGATAGATAGATAGATAGATAGATAGATAGATAGATAGATAGATAGATAGATAGATAGATAGATAGATAGATAGATAGATAGATAGATAGATAGATAGATAGATAGATAGATAGATAGATAGATAGATAGATAGATAGATAGATAGATAGATAGATAGATAGATAGATAGATAGATAGATAGATAGATAGATAGATAGATAGATAGAGCGAGCGAGCGAGCGAGCAAGGATAGGAAAGGCAGGGAGGTCAACCAGAAGAGCAGCGAAAAGAGGTCTCTTCTAAAGGGCAGCCTACGTCAGTTGTCCCTTTTTTATTGTTATTTATTTTCTCTGGCGTTTTGTCTCCTTCAATTTTGAACAGCATGCGATATGCCGTAAGAAATTGCGTAACACGTCCTATAATTATTCGTTGGGGGACGTGCATTTCAGCGCATTAACACGGTTGAAGGCGGCGAGCCCTAGAACTTCAGTTCGAGCGCAAAAAAACTTCAATATGGGTCAAGTTACTCGACGTTCCCCCTGACTGCGCGCTATCTCCGCCGATTTCCCGTACTGTATTAGATTACGCGAATATCGTCTCGGCGATCTTTTACAGGCTGCACTGAATAGTCCTCTCGGCGCGAGTCCCAAATTAAAGGCAGCATCCGGCGCAGCGTTCGTATAAGGGTGGCCGGCATATAGGCGGCACATTGTTCGTGATTGAAATTAAAAAAAAAAATACCTCTCAAATCTCTTTTCCCGAGTGCCTCGCAACACCGCTTGTGCGAAAGGTCGGCAGCGAGACTAAATTTAAAAAATAGGGGGGGGGGGGGACGTATTTTGGAATATCGGACACAAAGGAGATCGTGTTTCATTTAAATGAAAGCTCGCCCACTTAGCTTTCAACGAGGGCCCGCCGGACGGCCCGTGCGGTGTGCTTCACTGCCCGACCGTAGTCCGAAATAGCTCGACCCCGTGTTATCGAAGTTGAAGGATACCGACTTATACCAACTCGCTCTTCTTGCTTCTTTTTCTTTATCTATTTATTTTTCTGCGTCTCAGCTTCGCCTTTGTGATTGCACTTGAAAAGGTGAATGTTGCACAGAAGGATGTATATTGACTGTTCCGTTGCTGCCCCTTTAAAATTACATAGGCGTAATTATATTCTGTATGTATTACCCTGTAACATTTTTAAAGGTGAGCGTATGTACATGGCACACTGTATATTTTCTTTAAATTTTTTAGTATTGATCGTTATATTGCCCACACATTCGCAATATATTATAACTTATCACTACCTTGTGACGTTTATTACATTGTTTCTTTCTTTGTTCTTGTTTTCCTTTGTTGGATTTATTTTTGTATTTTCACGTTCGTACGTGAAAATACAAAGTTAAGGAATTGACTGCATGCTGCACGTTAATTCCTTAACCGCATGCACTAATACCGAAAGGTCGCCCTGACAGTTTATATCATGGGACCATCCCGATGTGCCATAAAACATGTGTGCCCGTCTAGTACGTACAGTCGCGGACAGAATATTATGGACCATGAAATCTAAGAAAAAGCTGAATATCTCCGCAACCTCACAACGCAATCTGGTATTTGCATTTTGGACCTCGACTAGAATATGCTAACAACGTTGTCGTGGGCAGTTTTACTGGTTACTGCTACAGGCTGCTCGGGAATTTAACGTTTTCGGAGATCCCGTGGTCCATTTTATTCTGTCCGCGACTGTACATCCCACGAATAAACATTTATATAGAATTCCAGGGTTTAACATTAATGGCACAAAGAATTAAGCGGCCTATGGTTTGTGGTACCTACACTGTTAAAAAAAGTTTGCGCCCTTTGAGGCTTGTCTCGTCCTGCAACGACAATCGTCGTCTGTCTCGCCCGCGTTTCCTTTCTTTAATGCTGCGAATCCGAAATACTTGCAAGTCACGAAGGCCTTGCGCGTTATCAGCTTGACGCAGCATCCTCGACAGGAAAGTAACGAGCGCCGAGCTTTCAAGAAAGGAAACGCAAGCAAGGCAGATGACGATTATCGTTGTGGGACAGGATCAGCCACAAAGGGTTCACACCTTTTCAAGAGTGTACCAAAAAGGCGTTTCCACAAACCAAACGCCGATTCAATGGGTGCGCTGAGTTGTCATAACATTGTTCTTAGGAAAGAGTGCAAGGCATGCCATTACGCCCATTTCTTAGAAACCGTGCATTCACGCGCTATTCATTGTTGCACCCTGATACTCCAGTGAATAGTCACAAGACAGTGCCACCTAGAAAGGGAACCGCTGAAACGTAGTAGTTACTGCATGGACCAATGGTTGTCAATAAATCCCGCTTTGTTCTAATCTGTTGAATTTGTTGAAGGATGGTGGGCAGGTTGTTCTCGAGAAACTGGCCACCCTGTATACGCAGTGCCTCATGACTTCGAGTGTACCGGAATCTTGGAAGAACGCTAACATAATCCTAACCCATAAGAAAGGGGACGCCAAAGACTTGAAAAATTATAGACCGATCAGCTTACTGTCCGTTGCCTACAAAGTATTTACTAAGGTAATTGCAAATAGAATCAGGAACACCTTAGACTTCCGTCAACCAAAGGACCAGGCAGGATTCCGTAAAGGCTACTCAACCATAGACCATATTCACACTATCAATCAGGTGATAGAAAAATGTGCGGAATATAACCAACCTTTATATATAGCTTTAATTGATTACGAGAAAGTGTTTTATTCAGTCGAAACCTCAGCAGTCACGGAGGCATTACGTAATCAGGGTGTAGACGAGCCCTATGTAAAAATACTGAAAGATATCTATAGCGGCTCCACAGAAACCGTAGTCCTCCATAAAGAAAGCAACAAAATCCCAATAAAGAAAGGCGCAGGCAGGGAGATACGATCTCTCCAATACTATTCACAGCGTGTTTACAGGTGGTATTCAGAGACCTGGATTTGGAAGAATTGGGGATAAGAGTTAATGGAGAATACCTTAGTAACTTGCGATTCGCTGATGATATTAATAATAATAATATTTGGGGTTTTACGTGCCAAAACCACTTTCTGATTATGAGGCACGCCGTAGTGGAGGACTCCGGAAATTTCGACCACCTGGGGTTCTTTAACGTGCGCCTAAATCTAAGCACACGGGTGTTTTCGCATTTCGCCCCCATCGAAATGCGGCCGCCGTGGCCGGGATTCGATCCCGCGACCTCGTGCTCAGCAGCCCAACACCATAGCCACTGAGCAACCACGGCGGGTAACGCTGATGATATTGCCTTGCTTATTATCTGAGGGGACCAACTGCAATGCATGCTCAATGACCTGGAGAGGCAAAGCAGAAGAGTGGGTCTAAAAATTAATCTGCACAAAACTAAAGTAATGTTTAACAGTCTCGGAAGAGAACAGCAATTTACAATAGGTAGCGAGGCACTGGAAGTGGTAAGGGAATACATCTACTTAGGGCAGGTAGTGACGGCGGGATCCGAATCATGAGACGGAAATAATCAGAAGAATAAGAATGGGCTGGGGTGCGTTTGGCAGGCATTCTCAGATCATGAACAGCAGGTTGCCATTATCCCTCAAGAGAAAAGCGTATAACAGCTGTGTGTTACCAGTACTCACGTACGGGGCAGAAACCTGGAGGCTTACGAAAAGGGTTCTACTTAAATTGAGGACGACGCAACGAGCTATCGAAAGAAGAATGATAGGTGTAACGTTAAGGGATAAGAAAAGAGCAGAATGGGTGAGGGAACAAACGCGAGTTAATGACATCTTATTTGAAATCAAGAAAAAGAAATGGGCATGGGCAGGACATGTAATGAGGAGGGAAGATAACCGGTGGTCATTAAGGGTTACGGAGTGGATTCCAAGGGAAGGGAAGCGTAGCAGGAGGCGGCATAAAGTTAGGTGCGCGGATGAGATTACGAAGTTTGCAGGGACGGCATGGCCACAATTTGTACATGACCGGGGTTGTTGGAGAAGTATAGGGAGAGGTTTTTGCCCTGCAGTGGGCGTAACCAGGCTGATGATGATGAAATCCCGCTGAAAAAAAAATGCAGATTTCTTCTCTGTTTTGTTCCTCATATTTACATCACGACGCGGCGACGGTCAAAATACAACATAACTTTGACACTCAATCACACCTTGTACACACCAGAGCAACCGCAACACATAGGCTCAGAACGTTCGCCTTCAAACACCGCTCGTGCTGCCTGCACTGATTTGCCGTCAGACAGGCTTATGTATTAGCCACGGCGTTTTGACCTACAGAGCAGTACCAGTGGAAACATTTATTTTCTACAGAGATAAACGATAAATCTTCACAGAATGCTCGTTTCTATACACTCAGTTAATAGGCAACTCAAAACCACACATGCATGTTAATAGAGAAACACACTATATTGAATACCTTTCGATTAGGGACTTCTTATCAGCACTGTGGCAAAATTTACGAAGTGCTTTGACAGCTCATCACAACCTTAGCCCGAAAAGGTTGTTTTAAGGAAGAATGCATTTTCACGAAAACGAGAAGATAGTTTTGGAAACCGAAACACCCTAACACCCACATTCTTGCACATTTCTGTTTGGAAATAGATGTTTTTGGCGCCGGAAAGTTTAAGAGTGCAAGGTGCTTTACCGTGTGGGCAGAAAATGTATTGGTCTCAACTTCGACCAATTAGCTTCTGTTTATTTGTTTTAACCTAACGCTGACATCGAGAATTTGCTATGCACTAATGATTAGGCCCCCATATACATCCTCTACACTCGTAAAACGGTTGCACTCTTTGGTGTGTACATTTGTCCAACAACAATAATCGTAATCTACCTTGCTTGCGTTTTCTTTCTTGAAAACTCGGTGCTCGCTACTTTTCTGTCGAGTATGCTGTGTCACCCTGATAACGCGCAAGCCGTTCGTTACAAGCCGTTCGTTACTTGGAAGCACTGGGATCACAGCGTTGAAGAAAGGAAATGCGGGCAAGACAGAGGATTATTGTTGTGGGATAAGATAAACCCCAAAAGGTGTAAATATTTTTAAGAGAGTTTAAGGCGTTCCACTGACCTTTGGTTCGCATCGAGTCCGAATTCTACCCCTGATTTAAAGCAAACAACCACATTTCCAAAAGTAAGTCCTTGAACCATTACACCTTTCCACATACCCCGGAGCACCTCGTATCTATTCTATCCCCATAGCGTTCTGTGCTTCATTATGGCTGCATTTCTCTTCCCCTTCACTGTTATCGTTTTTTTCGTGTTTCCATATATCTATTGCCTTCGTTTATCCATACACCAAGGTATTTATATTCTGTTACCCGAGGCATTTCCTGGCCCGGTATTGCCACTGTCTGTTCACTCTTTTCATTGAATAACATAACACCTGATTTTCTAACATTAAATTTCAAACCTAAATTGTGGCCTTCCTGTCCACAGGTATCAGCCAGACGTTGCAAAGCACTTTGCTAGTTAGCTAGGAACACAATGCCGTCCGCATAAAATAAACCTGGGTGTTGCTGCTCTATTACTGTACCTGCCTGTTTGTATAAGAGATTAAACCCGATATTACTTCCTTCTAGCGCCCTCTCCATCCTCACCATGTGCATCATAAACAGCAATGGGGATAAAGGGCACCCGTGCCTCAGTCCCTTGTTGATATCAACCTTCTCGTCGCTCCTCATCCCTTCCCATTCAACGCAAACGGTATTTTCTAGGTAAATCTCTCTCAAAAGCTGTAGACAATCGTCACCTGAGCCTTCCCCTTCCAGAATATCCCACAAAATGTTGTGGTCTACGTTGTCATAGGCTCCTGTAAAGTCTGAAAGCGGCACATATAAAGATCTGCTTTCTGCTTTTGATATTTGGATGCCCTGAGTAAGAAGAAATAAGTTATTATACAAACGCCTACCTGTTCTGAAGCCATTTTGAAGTTCTTACAAAATGCCTTTATTCTCTGCCCATGCTTGAAGCTTTAATTTGATTGCCTGCATTGCTAGCCTCTATATTACCGATGTAATGGTCAACGTTCTATACGAGTGAATTCTGTCTTTCTCCCCCTTGCCTTTATAAATTAAATTAATTCTACTTTGTCGCCAACTCTCTGGTATTCGTCTATCTTTTAAAGTTTTTTCCACTGCTAACACCAGAGCTTCCTTAGTTTCTGGCCATAGTTCATAAATCAGCCTAACGGGAACCTCGTCTAGCCCTGTGGCTGTGCGCTTAGGAATTTTCTCTTGGCTTTCTTCCAGTTTTAATTTGTCAGCACCAGCTCCTTTTCCACTTGGGTCTCTTCCATGGTTTTTTTTTTCTTCCAATACAACCTCGTCATTGCCTTGGAAAGATTTGGCTGTTATTCTTTGGATGTAATATAAAAAAGCCGCTTCCCCTTCCAGTTTGTTTCCATCTTCGTCTAGGATATGTTATTGCATTGTTGTTGACTTCGTGCCAAATAATTCTGTGGTTCGAATATATTCTAGGTGCGGCCTTCCTTTTCTCACGTATTTCTGAGAACCAACGTTCACTTTCACCTTTTATCTTTGCTTGCACCAGTATTTGAACCATAGACTTCTTCTCCCGGTATATTTTTCATTTACTGGCTACTTCATCCTGCGGCAACTGCGTTTCCTTTGCCTGCCTGTGCTCTCGAGATGCTTTCTGTCGTTCGGTGATCGCTTCTCGTATCTCCCAGTTCCACCAGTTTTGCGGTTTCTTTCTTGCTTTTCAACGCGAACATGCAGTTTCTCTTTCCGTATTTCTGTCGTTATTATACACTTAGAAGCTCACTATATTCCCACTCTTGGCCATTTGCCAAGTTCTTCATCGACTCTAGTGACTAGATTTGTTATTTGTTCAGCGTTCAAATCTGGACTGGTCATTTTGCGCTCCTTGCTCTCTTTCCCGACTACATGTCCAATTTTCAAAATGATGCGTTTACGGTCACTCCCCATGCTGCTATACCATTCCTCATCGATGACCATTTCTCTCAACTCTCCTCCTCCAATGCACCGAGCGCCGCCCCTCGACAGAACAAGAAAGTTCGCTTCACAAGACACGGCCTCCGTGATTTGCGCGCTCCGGCAGGTTTTGCTCCGGCCGTCCCGTTCGCACGGGTGGAGCGCAATTTCAGTGATGGGCGGGGCCGGCTTCTTTTCCGCAACGCGGCGCTCGCAACCGAGGGCTTTCAGTAGCAAGAGTTTGGTGGCGCAACCCACCGCCCCGTTCCAAAGGGGACGCTCATAACATCCATCCATCCATCCATCCATCCATCCATCCATCCATCCATCCATTCTTCCTTTCATATTGGCGGAAATAAAGTAGGGACGGGATTGATAAGACCAAATCCGTTACGAGCATGGGTAACGGTACAAGGTAGATAGAGAAGTTTTGAAGAGAGAAAAAGAAAGGTGGAGATGGATACAAAAATTCAAGATTGAAAAGCATGGATAGCGCACTTGACAAACTCAAGCAGGCTAGGTGACTTTTTGCCACCGCCCCGTTAAAAGGAGATGCCAATAAATCATCATCATCATCATCTCTATCATCATTTCCATGTCTCCATGTGAGGATTTCGCGCGCTCCGATACTGTTGCTGCGGCTAGGATGGAGCGAGAAAACAGGATTTGCACTGCTATGCGATCCTTTACTGATTAGGAAATGATGGCTGAAGGTGTACGAGGAGCAAAACGAGTGCACTGGCGGCTATTTATTCTCAAATGCGCTACTTTTCTTTTTGTGCATGCTCCCAGTTCATTCACGTGGCTATGTAGAAGTGGCATATCTCTGCAAGAGTTCGCTATCAGGCTGATAGAAAGTATGGATACCCAACAACTAGCGCTTTTCATAGACCTTTTTGTGACGAGGTAACGCCAAGTGCATGCCGTGCGACTTATCACGGGCACTGATATGAGCAGCGGATAAGTAACCGCTGCCTATAAAAAGCCTGTGCAAAAGAATAAACGCCGATTCCTTGTTCTGCACCGGCCACTGTCGTTTTCTGGAGTACGGCTTCTCCGTTAATGCCGCACGCTACTACAATTTTGAACTATACGTGTCTAGCGTTGGCTTCGTTAGCGAACGAGCAGCCAGTTCAAGGTGAAATTCAAGGTGAAACATTCAAGGTGAAATATTCAAGGTGAAATGTCCCTGAAAGAGCAAACACGCAATGAATGTTTCGGCTAAGGCGCAGCAACATTTAAGAAGGGTTTCATTAGAGAGTTGTATGTTTAGGGGACGCAAGCGGCTTGCGTACGCAAGAACTAGGGGCGACGGTACTGCGCATGCACAGACCTGTCTGCGCATGCGCAGTCATGTCGCCCCTAGTTCTTGCGTACGCAAGCCGCTTGCGTCCCCTAAACATACAACTCTTTATTACGGATTAAAGAATATCCATGCGTTCTGGTGCGTGCGTTTGCGCGCCATTGCCTTGCTGCCTGCCGCAGTTGGAAGACTGAATGGAGCGAAGCGTGAAATGGTAAAGTGTGCAATTATTTACTCGTTTATCAGCATACTATAGTTGCCGCCCAAGCAGGAATTACCATAATTATGAACAGTATGATTCAAAAGTTAATTACACCTACTGCAAAAATCCTCGTGTTTGCTTATACAGCATGTTTATTTTGTTTACGAAAATGTAATTATTTATGAATACCTTACATGCGCCTTCAGGAAGGTACATGTAGGAAGGTAAGGGGAAAATTACGGTCAGATGAACGCAAAACAGGCGTTACGTAATAAGGCAAACAAAAAAGCATCAACGTAACAAAAGCGTTATTCGCGCAACGTAACAGCAAGCAAGATAAATACAGCCAATAAAAAAGTACAATTGAAATGAAAATTAAGAACAGGAAGAAGGTATGCGCGGTAAGATACATTGGAGTAAACCCCACACGAAGCTCATCGCCCTACAGATTAGGTGTACAACGTGGCAATTACCATATTAAGTGCTGAATCACCGCAATGCAAAGTGCAACAAAAGAAAAAGAGAAAGAAAGAAAGAAAGAAAGAAAGAAAGAAAAGAAAGAAAGAAAGAAAGAAAGAAAGAAAGAAAGAAAGAAAGAAAGAAAGAAAGAAAGAAAGAAAGAAAGAAAGAAAGAACGGCAAAAAAGCAACAAACTACGACAAGGCCACAACAATTAAAGTCTGGCATCTACGATAAGCTTCAAGTTTAGAAACAATACATGGTAGGTGAACTAACATATAATTTGTTTAGCAAAATAAATTATGAAACATAAGTATTAGAGCATCAATGTATAAGAGCGCAGAAATGTACTGGGGAAAAAAAGCACCAGAAAACTAGACCTTGAGACGTCAAAATGCTCGAGGCGGTGTTGAAAAACTGTCTGGGATATATCCTGCGAAAACATCTCGCAACACGTGAAAAGAGAGGAAATGCGCACGGTGATATCTCGCGTGGTCTGCATTCAACGGACATCTCCGCGTGCGCCGAAGCCCTTAGAGTTACTGTGTATGCTACCACAGGTAGCATATACAGTAACTCTAGGAGCCCTAGGCTAACAGCGCCATCCAGGGGCAGCTGGCCGCGAGCGCCACAATAAATCACTTCTTTTTTATGCGAAGCATATTACTAGAGCTCAACCCAGCTCCTCAGGCACGGCGGTGTCGCCTTCAATACCACGTGACACCGTGACGTCACGACAGAGGAGAAACGGGGCTCCAACTCGCGCCGTCGCTCGCGGCGTCGCGGCGGTATATCTGCGCTTGCCTCTGATAGACACTCACGAGGTGAGATGCCTCCTGGAGACAGAGCTGCTCGTTGGAATGAGAAGCGAAGGTTGCGGCGTGCTACAGAGACTGTTTCTAGGTTGCTTTGCTACGGCGCAGCGACTACGCCCCCCGCATCGGACGCGGTGAGCGTCGAGCAACGCAGCGTTCGGCGCGACAACGAAATGTGCGCCTGAGCAAGCGCCGCACGCCTGAGCCAACGCCGACGACACCGGCTTTCCTGCGACACGAGCTCCTTAACGCTGTCGCGTTAAAATAAAGGCTAGTATGCTTCGCATCCTGGGCTTAACCTTAGCTAAGCCACAGCCAGTTTTCTTTTTTTCTGGGGAGCGTGCCGAAAGGGACGACCAGAGCAAAACCTTCGAGCGCGTGCAATCTCGGAGGCCACGCAAAAAAAAAAAAAACATTGCAGTAGAGTGTCAATTAACGCGCACTGACCGCTCCTCTCGAAGAGCAGCGCTACCAATGACTTTCTTGAGCGAGGCGCAGTGGAGCAACATTCTAGAATACTGGGGTACTGAGGCCTTCTCTTTGCTGGAAGAGCAGCAGAAGTAGCAGTTCTCGTGAATAAAAATTAATAGATCGACGTCGACCAAAGTGAAGAAATTATTAAAAACGTGCCGTGTTTTTTTCTTCATTGTTCTTCGCGGCCGAAAGAGATCTCGTCAGAATCTATATTTTAGCAGTTCTAGTTTAAGCAAAAAAGCAAGAAACCAAATGAGTACCATAACTAACCCCCAACGCACATCATGTAATTTTCGATACGCCCATTTTGATTCTCCTAAGTTTTCATCTATGCAAGGGGAAACTTAACGCAGAGCCCATAGTTAGTGTTTTGTTATATCCTAGAGCAAATCTAAAGTTGTGGGTGGTTGAGGAAACCAGGTACTAATTCATTACCTCATATACTAATCAATTACTTAATCAATTAAAGGTTTTTTTGTACGAATGTACTCATAGCCGGCTAGCTATAAAGGACTATAAAAATGAACAAGTAATTTTTTCTTAATAACATTATATTTTAGGCGACGTTGACGTCATGACGTGGCACCGGCGACGACTCGTCGCTTGGCAAATAAAATGAAATACTGAAAAGCGCCGAACAACATTCAATACAGCTACACGGCACGAACACATACAAAGTTCTGCCCACGAGTCCCCAAAGTCGCAGAATATAGTAAAGGAACACACTCAAAAATGTACAAAAAGGTATAAACACGTGCAGTACCAAAAATAAATAAAAGCACTCTAAATTGTCAATGAAAGCGCACAGTTCACATTTTTTTCAGATGAGTCGATCATAATTACACCGCGCACCCCATACCTACATAACATATTACACCTAAGTGAAACTTATGCTTCTATTTGCTAGGAAAGTTCTTGAACGAACGAGCGCTTTTCTCTGCAAGCTCATTGTTGCCCATGGGCGAAATGTTTTTTAAAGCGAAAGCCTTCAAGGGACCCCGAAACAATTTTGACGATTTTGTACAAACGTACGCATTTGCGCATTTGCGGCCATCACATTACGCCGGGGGATTACTACCCACAATAGTGTTTCGCGTTTCCACTATTAGAGAGTTTTAGCCCAGCGGGTTTACGGCCAGCGGAGCGGAGCGGTCTCCACCGTTGCGCCAGCGGAGCGGCGCGCGAAAAAAGAATTTTAGCCCAGCGGATCACCCGCTCGAGCGGGGTAAAGAGCGGGGAGCTCTGCTGCCCCACCTAGTGGTTCGAATAGGAATTACTGAGAAATGAAATTGAATTACGCTTGCTTTTATTATGCAAGAAATGTTGAATAAAGATATATTACATGTTCTCAGTGCATTATTTGCTAATAATGTACTGAGTATTAATGTACGGGTCAGCGCGGCAGTCGCCGTCTTCGATGCAGAACTGCCGGCGTTCATGTTCGCGGCTGCCGTCTTGCATTTCCCATACACGCCCGCGCGCCCTTACGCACGCTCGCGCGCTGCGTATACGCTCCGCTGGGGAGTGCTTTCCAGCGGGCGTAAACGCTGCTCCGTAAAACCGCTGGCCGCCTCAGCGTGGTGCGCATGCGCAGTCGCGTCTCCGCTCGCCCGCTCCGCTCCGCTGGCCGTAAACCCGCTGGGCTAAAACTCTCTATTAGGATAAACGCAAGCGCAAGAGGACTGCGCTAGGGCGTTTCACAGAATGAGCGGAGTCCCAAATCTGAGCGGTCTGCCCGGTGCAGCCACCTGGTGGCACAGATCTCCACCACACACAGGGCTAAAATAGCAGTAACCAAGTGTATTATAATTTGCTGCTGGTGTAAGTTTTTGGCAGGAGCGCGACCGTGAACACGTTGTTTTTCTAAATGTTTAAAATGCTTTACACTTGGTTAGAGGAATATTAGCCATTTGTTTGTCTGGTTAAGGTCTGAGCCACCTGGTGGCTGGAAAGCGCAGCCCGATCTATGACCGATGAGGCCATTCACGTATGTCTACGCTAAAGCTCCTGCATCACGGCAATAGTAGTGTGGAGGGGCTTTGGTTTGTGCATCCACCCATCCGTCGAAACGCCCAGCTCGCCTTTGGTTACCTGAATACCGGACGCGTTCGGCGGTGCGACAGAATGCTCGCAACACTCGCTGCTCCGATAGTTATCGCTTGGGATCGACTGCCAGGCGACTGGCGGAGAGGTTGGAGAGGCATCGCGTGGCGACTTCGAGACAATCGGAAGTAGACGACACGACGTCCGTTCATGACGCAGAGCCAGGGAAGGCGGAGCTAGCGCCGATCAGTCGGCGTGCGAGTCGAGGACAAAATGCATGGCTATGGAAAAGGACATCCTGTAATTGTCCGTATCTATCTTAATAGTAGACGTGTCAATATGAGACGCTTCACGCAGATTGTTGTGCGAATCATTTACGGTAGCTGTGCCATACGCGTCTACAAAATTTGTCCGAATTGTTTCATGGGCCCTTTACGTGGTTCGTTGCAATGACTCACACCCGAAAAAAGTGGAGTCTAGTCCGGTGATGCAAAAAATCCGCGATGCACAAAATATCATTATCAAGCAAAGATGCATGCAATGGCTGAATGTGAATTTATTTATTTATTTATTGTACATACTCTTATTGTACATACATACTAAATGAAGAAACGGCGGAAAGAAAGAACGAAGAAAGAGGAAGGAAAGAAGCAAAGAGGGAACGAAAGAAAGAACGAAGGAAATAAATAAATGAAGAGAGAGAGAGAGAATGAATAAAGGAACGAAATGACCTTTAGGTAGGGCATTAGGTGCTCGCATGTGTAGTTGAGGAGGTCGTTTACTTCACACTGCGGCTCGTTATGTCTTGCAGGAAGTTCGACCCCTCCGATCGTATAACTTATTGCGCTGCCACGAGTGCAGCAGGCTTTCGCCTTCACGTGTTATTGGAGTGTACTGCCGAACTTTTTTTTTTTATGGGCGGGGGGGGGGGGGTTGCGAGTGATCCTATAACACCAAATTTGCCTTGAGTGCACGCGCTCTCTCTGGTTTCTGGTTTTGGACACTCCAGAATGAGGTGGCGTGCATCTTCGTTTTCGAGGCCATAAAGGCAGCGCGGCCTGTCAGCGCGTGTTATCCTTCACAAGATGTGTCCCGCGCATGCCGTACCAAAAACGCGGACGGCGCGAAGATTCCCTCTTGTAAACAAGATTACTGCACCGACCGAAGAGCAGTGGGAGGATCGACTGGCGTGCGTGGACCTCGAGGACGAGCAACGCATGGTGGACAGGGCCAGGCTGGCAGTGCAGGTCCACGCCTTCCTAGACTAGAGGAGGGCCTCCCACCTCGGGCAGCATTTTTCGTTTCGCTTTTTTTTATCCATTTCGTAGCCGCATCCACTACAGTGTTTCTAGGAATGCTGTAGTACGTGCTCCGGCATCAACTGAAACGCTGTAACGTTGATTCGTTGCTCTAGCTTTCGCATGATCCTTTGGCATTTTATACAATAAATGTTTACTCAAGGAATAATTAATCGTCAGAGTTCTTTAGCAACGTGAAGGCGACTTGGTGATCACTAAAAAATAACACGTTTTCAGCGCTTTCAGCCGATTCTATGAAGCGCAGGCTTGTACCCAGTGGGGGGGGGGGGGGGGGGCAGCCCCCCCCTCCGTAATTAAGCGGCATACTCCCCCCCCCCCCTCTTTGCGCCCACGCCACCACCCCTCACCCCGCCTAAGCACCGCCAATCCAATGTTGAGACTTCACAGCTATTTGGCGGCCAACATATTGCTTCCCTTCTCACTCCTTTTGGATGGCGGCAGTTATCGGCATCTCCTGCGGTGTGAAGGCCAGTTTTCTCAAATATCCGGTGCCCGCGCGATTAACTCGAGATGCTTTCAGTTGTCACCACCTATTCAACGGTCACGCGCATTGCTGTTGCTTCGTTAGTTCAGCCTTCTTCGTTTAGACTGATCCAGGAACCAGGAAAGGGATTCGGTTCGTAGTCAGCTGGTCAGTGCCCTATGAAACGAGTTGCGGCCGGACAAAACGCCAGTTGCGTTTAACTTGTCCATTTACTTCAGTACTTCCTCGAGTGACGGCTCGCCGCGACGGTGGCAGATCCTCGGAACCATATATCGGCGATATGGGTTAGATAAGGTGGAAAATAAAATAATGCGAAACAGCGTCCATCGCCAAACCCTGCAATAACCCTTAAGAGGAAGGTTTAGCTCGGGCCCAACTCTGACGCAGCCTATTCAAACACATGTAAAACGAAAAAAAAAAACGCTTTTTTTTAAGTTAACCCCTGAACCTATTTCAATGCAATTGGTTGCATTTGAGAAAGAAAGTTAAATTTTAGTGACCGTTGGAAACGTAATTTCAATTTATGGCCTGAATTTTGTGAAAAAAATTTCAAATATTCGGAAGTTCGAAAAAAATAGACGAATGAAGTTTATAAATTAATATCTCTGCATGAAAAACAGATACCGCAGTTTCTGTAAACGGCATCCATTAGATCATTCAAAACGGACAACTTCCATACGTCAATTTATACCTTACGTGAATTTGTTGCGTTGTGTACAAGGGTTCAGCAAAAGCTGTATTTCCATATTAGTGAATCTTTTTTAAATTCATGTGTAACATATAAATGTTGTCCCATTTAGATGTAACATCACATGTAATTCACAGTATTGTGAAATAATTTTTCCTTGCTGAGTTAGAGAGTTGTTAACTTGATAGTTTCGTTTTCTGAAGATTTTTGATGTTTTGCCAATTTTTCAATAAAGATTGACAATTTAAATCATAAATTGGAAACCAACAGTCACTAGATTTCAAGTTTCTCTTTTAAATGCAAGAAACCTCGTCAATTTTGGTGCCGCCGTTGCCGAGAAAACGAATTCTCCTTTTACATGTGTTTAGATAGGAGCACCGGAGCTAAAGCTTCCTCTTGAACCCATAAGCAATATGACTCTCACCCGTTACCTCATTTCGTTTCGTACTTGAAGCTTTTCCTGTTACCCAAATTAGGCGTAAATACAAAAATAAAATTATTAGCGCGTAAATTTAAACGTTTTCCATCGCCTATAGTAGTGGAATGGCGAATTCCCAATTGTACAGCACTTTTCGTGAAAAATTGGCAACTGCAAACAAGAGTCTCAAGGATTTGAGAAATTAAACGATCTACTAACGGAGAGAGCCAAGACAGCAGCCAAACAGGAAGAAAAAGCGAATATTAACAAGTTTAACCGTTGTTTATGAAAATATTTATGGATCAACATCCCTTTTTTTTTATTAAAAGGGAAGTAGAGAAAACGCCGCCGGAAGTGGAGAACAATTCCGTGTGTTTTGAATGGCGCTTCTACAGTTATCAGTCGAGCCGCCTGACGTAGCCACTTCTCTGCTGTGCTTATGTAAAGGTGTTTTTGTATCCTTTCGCGCTGGGCGCAATACGTCTATAACCGCAGCGTCCTGCGCTCTACACGGTTATGCGGGACTGGCCGCCACGCATCGTTACGAAACTGCCCAAATAACAATACGAGTCGGTTGTGGCATTTGATAGAGCAGTAAACGAGGGATACAAAACAACTCTAATTGTTCTGCAAATGTATATTTCTCTATAACTCTCCCAGAGCTAAATCAAGAAACGCTGCTATAGTCGGGTACAACTCAAGTCCACAGTGAAGCCCCGCACACGCCCTCATAACCGCCAGCCACTGTTCCTCCGCGAGGCTGCTCATAATTCGTACTTCAAGCTTCTTCTGTTACCCAAATTAGGCGTAAATACAAGAATAATATTATTAGCGCGTAAATTTATACGTTTTCCCTCGCCTATAGTAGTGGAATGGCGAATGCTTAATTTATTGAACTGAAATAAAATGCTTGCTTCGCTGAAACTATGCAGTATATTGTCAAGTTGCACTTCAGTTGCCAGTGAAGTATCATGAGTAAAACGGGCTCAGCAGTGAAATGAACCGCAGACTTTTGAAGATTTAAATAATTATGGAGTTTTACGTGACGAAGCCACGAGGCATGCCGTAGTGGAGGACTCCGGATCACCTGGAGTTCTTTAACGTGCACCTAAATCTAAGTACATGGGTGTTTTGGCTTTCGCCTCAATCGAAAATGCGGCCGCCGTGGCCGGGATTCGATCCCGCGACCTCGTGCTTCGCAGCTCAACATCATAGCCACTAAGCAACCATGGCAAGTAGACATTTGAAGAGTGTAATGCTTAGAATCCATAGACTTCATTCATGTCTGTTGCATACCTCATTGCTTCCGTCGGTGAAAAGACTATTCAAGAACAGCAGACGCTCCGGAAGTATAAAGTACGACGCCATTTTGAAAAGACCGAATGACGACGATTTTGTTTGCTTCTGGGATTGGCTGGCGGTGTGACACAACCCCGTGTGGGCCGTGTGCCTTGGTTGTCAACTGCTGTTTTTTTTTAAAAGTTGTATGCTACCACAGAAATCTTTATTATACACTTTCGTTTCTTTAATTGTTTTTGGCAGTGTTCCCCCTGCGCTTTTTTCCTGCGCGAGTCCATTTGATGTGGTTCCTTGTTTGCCTAGTAAAGGAGAGGTGTATCTCACACGCGTACATGTGAGATACACCTTATTTCATTGCTCTCTTGCGGGTTATGACGGGCGTTAACATTTGTACTAGTAAAGGTACCCCCCCCCCCCTCATTTGCACAGAAAGGTTACCTTAGGTTGGGCTCCCCCTCCCCCCCCCCCAAGAAAAATCCTGGGTACGTGCCTAATAAGTATACAGACGGTAAAATTACAGATACAATAATACAGACGGTGACGGTAAATACAGACGGTGACATGAACATACAGGATGGTGCAAGCAAGACAAATGGGTGGGAATTCAAACGCGCAGCTGAATGACAAAGCTATTAGACTGTACGCCTTGGCCGAAGCGCATCAGGTGATTTGGAGCAGTCGCCTGTTATGGACAATATTGTACGGGACAGGTGCCCCAGAATGACTGGGTCAAGGAAACGTGGAGGAGTGGACACGCTAATTAGGCCAGGTATGAAGTGGCAAAAGGTGAAAGAGACGTGTAAGGAGCCCTTACGAATTAGCAGCACACAGGAAGGCAAAAAGACGTGGGTGGGGGTAGCTTACCTATGGACAGGTAGATATCATCATCACCATCATCCTCATCATCAGCCTATTTATGTTTACTGCAGGACGAAGGCCTGTCCCTGCGATCTCCAGTTGCCCCTGTCTTGAGCCAACCGATTTTAACTTGCGCCTGCAAATTTCCTGATTTCATCCCCCCGCCTAGTTTTCCACCATCCTCGACTACGCTTCTCTTATCTTGGCACCCATTCTGTAACCACAATGGTCCACCGGTTATTCATCCCACACGTTATATGGCCTGCCCAGCTACATTTCTTTCTCTTAATGTCAATTAGAATATCGGCTATTCCCGTTTGCTTTGCGATCCACACCGCTCTCTTCCTTTCTCTTAACGTTACACCTGACATTCTTCGTTCAATCGCTCTTTGCGCGGTCCTTTACTTGTTCTCGAGCTTCTTTGTCAATATCCAAGTTTCTGCCCCATTTGTTATCACTGGTAGAATGCGGTGACTGTACACCTTTCTTTTCAATGACAGTGGTAAGCTTCCAGTCAGGATCCGGCAATGTCTGCCGTATGCACTTCAACCCATTTTTATTCTGCTGTAAATTTCTTTCTCATGAGCATGGTCCCCTGTGAGTAATTGACCTAGGTAAACGTACTCCTTCACAGACTGTAGAGGTTTACTGGAAATCTTGAACTCTTGTTGTCTTGCCAGGCTATTGAGCATTATCTTTGTTTTCTGCATATTAATCTTCAACCCCACTTTTATGATTTCTCTGTCAAAGTCCTCTATCATTTGTTGTAATTCGTCCCCAGTGCAGCCGAACAATGTCATCTGTAAATTGAACGTCACTCAGATATTCGCCGTTGATCCTCACTCCTAAGCCTTCCCAATTTAATAAATTGAATACTTCTTCCAAGCACACAGTGAAGAGTATGGGAAAGATTGTGCCTCCTTGCTTGACCCCTTTCTTTACAGGTAACTTTCTACTTTTCTTGTGGAGAACAAAGGTAGATGTGGAATCTCTGTAGATATTTTTTAAGACATTCACGTATGCCTCTGTACTCCTTGATTGCGTAATTTCTCTATGACTGCTCGTATCTCTACTGAACCAAATGCCTTTTTTCATAATCTTGAAAACCATATAGAGGGGTTGATCGTACTCTGCAGATTTCTCGATTACCTGATTGATGACATAGATGTGAGCCATTGTAGAATATCCTTTCCTGAAGGCAGCCTGTTCTCTTGGTTGACTGAAGTCGAGTGTTGTCCTTCTTTTATTGGAAATTATATTGGTGAATATCTTATAGAATACCGAATGCAAGCTAAAGAGCCTATCATTTTTCAATTCCTGAACGACTCCCTTCTTGTGGATTAGTATAATGTAGGCATTCATCCAGTTCTTTCGGACCCTTGAAGTCGTGAGACACTTCGTATAAAGGGCCGCAAGCTTTTCAAGCATTATGCCTCCTCCATCTTTGATTAAATACACTGTTATTCCATCTACTCCTGCCGCTTTTCCCCGGATCACGTCTTGCAAGGCCCTTCTAACTTACATCGTTCGTTATAGAAGGAGCCTCTGTAACCTGTTCATTAGTACTTCGAATGAAAGTAGTGTGGCTGTTTTGGGTACTTTACAGGTGAGCATAGAATTGTTTCGCTGCTTTTACTATATCTACTAAATAGCTGGTGACATTACCCTGCTTATACTTTAGTGCATACATCTTGGTTTGTCCTATGCCAAGCTTTCGTCTCACTGATTTCAAACTGCGTCCATTTTTTACTGCTTCTTGCTATATTTCTTACGTTATCATTTCGAATATCCCTTACTTTCTCCATGTTGATCAGTTTTGACAGTTACACGAATTTTACCTAATATCTTGAGTTGGACACATTCATGCTTTGTCGTTTCTTTGTTAGGTCCTTTGTTACTCGAGAGAGCTCACTTACTGGTTGCCTTGGTGCCTTACCTGCCACTTCAACTGCTGCTTCTGAAACCAGCCTATTTCCGGTTTCATTCATTACCTCTATGTCATGTTCATCTCCTTATTCTAAAGCTGCATATTTGTTTGCAAGCACCAGCCTGAATTCATCTGCTTCTACCCTTACTGCGTCTAGGTTGGCCTGTTCCTTCTTGACTAATTTTAGACTTTCTCTCTTCATATTGCGGGAAATCCTAGATCTCACTAACCTATGATCACTGCACTTCACCCTTCCTAACACTTCTGCACCCTGCACTGGGCTGGGACCGGCAGGGAGTATGAAATCTATTCCATTTCTTGTTTCTCCAGTAGGGCTTTTCCAGGTCGCTTTCCTGTTGCTACGCTTTCGAAAGAAAGTATTCATTATTCGGAGCTTATTCCTTACCGCTAATTCTACCAATATTTCTCCTCTAGCACTCCTAGAATCGATGCCGTAGTTGCCAATTGCTTGTTCACCAGCCTGCTTTCTTCCCACTTTTGCATTGAAGACGCCCATGACTACAGTATACTGAGTTTGTGCTTTTCTCGTCGCGAGTTCAACATCTTCATAAAACTGTTCTACCTTTTCATCATCGTGAGTGGAGGTTGGAGCATAGGCTTGTACTACCTTTATTCTATATCGCCTATTCAGCTGTATTACGACTACTGCTACCCTTTCATTAATGCTGTAGAATTCATAAATATTGCCCGCTATGTCCTTATCAATTAGAAAGCTATGTCCTTATCGATTATAAATCCTACTCTGTATTGTATTTTCTATATGAGTACTCTGTCGCAGAGGACGGGGCCATTAGTCGGCACTATATAAGCCTCACAAACTCTTCTAACCTCATTAACGTCAATAGTATCCCACGCAATGCCTGATAATTCCCCAAAGAGCCCTGCTAAGCTGGCTTCACTCGAGAGGGTCTGTGTGTTGAACGTTGCCAAGTAGTGATAGCAGAGATAAAAATAAATAATCGATCGATTGCATTAGAAGCTGTATTAATTAGTTTGGTAAACCGGAGAGGGTGGTATTAGTAGAATCTATGAATGCACACATGGATGATTTAGACAGACAGATTGATTACAACGGTTCTCTAGTGCTTGATGTGTGCGATTAACGGAACCTCGTAGTAGTTAAAAGGGGGAATAAAGCTCATGGCCAGATAACGTGGCAAAGCAGAAACAGACAGTCATGTATCGACTACGCCTCAGCCTCAGAAACGGTCTGCGAACGACTATACCGAATCACGACAGATGAACATGGAAAATATAGCCAGGATAGCGATCATAAACGTCTAACCTTAAAATTTGGGAGAGATAATAATGCAAAACACGAACCGATAGCAGCAAAATGCTTAAAAAATGAGTGAAAAGCAAATAGCAGACGTCTCAAAAAACATAGAGGGAAAAAATAAAGGCGCTTCCTACAAGTCGCATTATATAAGGAACGGGTTGACGTTAAAGCAGGGAATAAGACATACACGGCAAAAAAAATGGTTGGACTGGAAAGGTAAAAAAAAAAACACGTAAGTGATGAAACAAGTAAATAAAGCAAGCTATAGAAGAGCGTAAACAGGCGTCAAGGGACCATCGAGAAGCCAAAAAGTTGAGGTTACACGAAAAAGAGGCGCTCCTCAGACGGAACAAATACCGAGAAAATAAAAGGGTGGCGACTGAGCTTGCGCAAGAGAAAATTGAATGCGCAGGCGAATGTTGGGCCCATTACATTCGCAAATGAGGAAAAGGCGCCCCGCTAAGATTCTGTAACCATGTAAGAGCATTCGAAGCTCCAACTGACAATTCACAACCGGTTATAAGGGACGGAGACTATAAGGGATAGACAACCGGCTATAAGGCACGAAAGTGACGATGCGCTGCGGTATATCAGAGATGTTATTGGGCATAAATGTGTCAAGAAAGAAAGCGTAGTCACAACTCAAACAGATTAAGCAACAACGGAGAAGACTGAAAAATAAAAATTTAATGTAGAAAAATTTTACTGAAAAAAAAAGTAGAAGACAAGTCAAGCTGCTTTCTCTGCAGCTTTTCCCCCCTTGAGTTTCTGCCACAACCATGTACCTCCTTGCTTGTGGAAACAAATAAATAAATAAATAAATAAATAAATAAATAAATAAATAATAACACGGCCGCAGGCCCCTATGAAATTCCAATACACCTAATCAAAAACATCGGTCCAAAGAGCAAGCCACTGCTGCCTATTGCCATAGAGCAAGTGCTCAAAACGAAGAAAATTCCGGATGGATGGCATGAAAGCGAGAAGCTCATTTGCAAAGGCAAAGGTGATAAGGATAAGACGAGCTCGTACAGTCCAGTTACGGTAACATCGGCGATACATATAGAATGGCAGTGCAAGCCATAACATTAGAACTGTCGAAGCGGGCTGAAAAATATGATGTACTGTGGAAATACAGAATGGGCTCAGATAAGGCAGACGCTTAGAGGATAATATGTTTGCACTAACTCAGTGCATAGAGATTTCAATAGCTCTGAATAGACTTTTATGGATAGAATTTCAAGATGTTAAGCGAACTTACGACAACGTACACAGGGAATTGTTAAGGGATATTCTCAAGTCCGAATATATAGATGACGATTTCGTAGAGCCAATGGGGGAGATATATAAAGATAAGCGAGTACGAATTGCAAGAGAAGGCCGGAAATGCAATGAAGTGGTGGAAATTAACCGAGTACTGAAGCAACCATGTCTTCTGTCTCCATTGTTGCCCACGCTTCATGTTAAGCGTGTGAAAAGACGACTGGAAAACAGCGAATTAGGGTTTGATTTATGCTAAACGCGTAATGGACAGATGGTGCAACAGAAGGTACACGCATTGATGTACGTGGACGACATAGTGCTGCTAGCGGACAATGCAAGCGATTTACAGACACTTGCGAATATCTCTGGCAACGCAGCGACAAATCAAGGCCTCAAGTTTAACACTGAGAAATCGGGAATTATGATCTTTAAGCGGACCCTGAAACGATTTTGACAGCTTGTACAAACGTACTGAGTCGTTAGAGTAGGTCCTTTGTGATCATTAATTGACGCATCTAAGTGCTCCGCGTAAAGCGTGTAATTTACTAAAAGGTTTTACAAGTGCACATCGCTGCCGATCGCAGCACACTGCTCGCCGGAATTTTCAGCCGCCCCTACCCATATGACGTAAACTACCAAATTGACGTCAGAAGGGCGAGCTATCCGATTGGCTGCTCTGGGCGTGTCATCGATAATTTTTCCACCTTTATGGTGAACAAATGATGTTCGTAATAGTTGGAATGTTAATTAATTTGTTTCTATAAAAAGAAAGTAACAGAGAGAAGAATGCACGAGAACAATTTCACACTACACTTAAGCACTTCCGGCACACAGCAAGCGAAGTCTGCTTGTGCTACAATGTGCTCCATTTTGACGAGAGCTCCGCGGTCAGAGTCGGTCTCAGTCTTTTCGCGAGCACTATGATTCGACTTTGTTGCGCTGTGGACTGCAAACGTAGCGACTGGAAATATGTCAAGCTGCGACATCGTGACCCTCTGCAAGGCAGCAGACGAGCGGACTGGCTGCAGCGCATCGAACTGCCGCTATCCGATCGGCGCCAGGATTTGCGCGTTTGCGGCCGTCACTTTACACCGGAAGATTACTAACGCAATAGCGTTTCGCGAGTCCGGTATTAGGGTAAACGCAAGCGCAAGGGGACAGGGCCTAGTCGTTTGACCAGTCGTTTCACGGGATGAGCAGAAGCGTAAAAGTGAAGGGTGTGCACGGTGCAGCCACCTGGTGGCACAGAACTCAACCACACACAGTAGCACTAACCAAATGTATTTCTCTTTGCCGCTGGTGGAAATTTTTCGCAGCAGTGTAATGGTTAAGACGTTGTTTTTGTAAATGTTTAAAATGTTACACTTGGTTGGAGCAATATTAGCGCTTTGTTGGGCTGGACAGCTTGTGGTGCAGGGGGATCTGGGATGGTCTTCTTTCGAGGGCAGAGAGGCTAGTAGCAAGGTGGCATTTGAGGAGCGATTGAGAAAAATGGGGGAAATGCGATGGGCTAGGAAGGTTTTCAGTTACTTATACACAAGGAATGTTGACACAAGGTGGAGGAAGTGAACTGGAAAATTGACAAGCAAACATTTGGGCAGCAGTGCATGGGGGGACAGGTAAGGAATCATCCGTCAAGGAAAAGGTTAAGGAGACAGAGAGGGGTATGTGGAAAACAGAGATGCAAACCAAATCAGCATTAGAGACATACAGGACGTTTAAGCAAGAAATAGCCAAAGAAAATATTTACGATAACTCTAAGGGAAGCTCATTGCTGTTTGAAGCCAGGACAGGTGTACTGCGGACTAAAACGTACCGAGCCAGATACCAGGAGATAGATTTGTTGTGCGGGGCGTGTGGAGAGGATGAGGAAACGGCTGAACACCTGATACTTGCTTGTAAACAACTTCACCCTGCAGTTGAATGTAACGGGGAACTATTCAAAGCTTTGGGTTTTAAAGACAGCGAAAGTAAAATAGACTTTGAACAAGTAGGAATAACTAAACAGAGACTATCAGATTGGTGGATAATATCAACGCAAAAGTAAAGGAGTAAATACATAGGTATGCATGCATATAGTACCATTCAAGGCAGGCACGTACCCAGGATATTTTTTCGGGGGGGGCCCACCACCTCCATCATCATCATCATCATCATCATCATCATCATCATCATCATCCTGTTTTATGTCCACTGCAGGACGAAGGCCTCTCCCTGCGACCTCCATTTACCCCTGTCCTGCGCCAACCGATTCCAACTATAGCGCCCGCGAATTTCCTAATTTCATCGCTCCACTTAGTGTTTTGTCGTCCTCGATTGCGTTTTTCTTCTCTTGGTACCCATTCTGTAACCCTAATGGTCCTACGGTTATCTAACCGGCGCATTACATGACCTGCCCAGCTACATTTTGTCCTCTTGATGTCAATTAGACTATCGTCTATACCCGTTCGCTCTCTGATCCAAACCGCTCTCTTTCTCTCTCATAACGTTATGCCTAGCAATCTTCGTTCGATCACTCTTTGCGCGGTCCTTAACTCATTCTCAAGTCTCTGCGCCATATGTCAGCACTGGCAAAATGCACTGATTGCACACCTTACTTTTCAATAATAATGGTAAGCTTCCAGTCAGGCGCTGGCAATGTCTGCCGTATGCGATCTAACCTATTTTTATTCTTCCGTGAATTTCCTTCTCATGATCAGGGTTCCCTATCATTAATTGACCTAGGTAAACGTACTCCTTCACAGTCGCCAGTGGCCGACTGGCGATCCTGATCTCTCGTTCCTTTGCCCGGCTATTTATCATTATCTTCATCTTCTGCATATTAATATTCAACCCCACTCTTACACTCTCTCTGTTAAGGTCTCCAATCATTTGTTGTAACTCGTCTGCATTGTTGTTGAATAGAACAATGTCATCGGCAAACCGAAGGTTGCTGAGATATTTGCCGTCGATCTTTACTCCTAAGCCTTCCCAGTTTAATAGCTTGACTTCTTCTAAGCACGCAGTGAATAGCTTTGGAGAAATTGTCTCTCCCTGTCTGACCCATTTCCCTATAGGTATCTCCCTGCTTTTCTTGTGTAGAATTAAGGTAGCCGTAGAACCTCTGTATAGATTCTTACGCGAAGGACGAGCCAGTAAGACGAGAAACTATTTACAGATTATATTTACAACAACGGTTGCTGCGCTTACCGGTTAGATTCACAGCGCCAGCCCAGTTCGTTCTTCCTCCTCTTTTCTGGAGTGATGGCGCCCACGCACCTCGTTCAAACAAACAAATACCACACGCATGTAGCAATATTTTTCAAACTTTTTACGTAAGAGTTCTGTAGTCCTTGATTACGTAGTCCCTCTAGACTGCTGGTATCTCTACTGAATCAAATGCATTTTCGTAATCTATATAAGCCACATAGAGAGGCTTATTGTACTCTGCAGATTTCGCGATAACCTGATTGATGACATAGATGTGATCCATTGGAAGGTATCTCTTCCTGAAGCCAGCCTGTTCCCTTGGTTGACAAAATCCAGTGTTGCCCTTATTCTATTGGAGATTATTTTGGTAAATATCTTATATAATACTGGGAGCAAGCTAATGGTCCTATAATTTTTCAATTCTTTAACGTCTCCTTTTTTGTGGATTAGTATAATGTCTGCATTCTTCCAGTTTTCTGGGACCCTTGCAGTCGATATACACTTCTTATAAAGAGCCGCCAGTTTTCTAAGCATTATGTCTCCGCCATCTTTGATTAAATGGACTGTTATTCCACCTTCTCCTCCCGCTCTTCATTGTTTCATGTCTTGCAGCGCCCTTCTGACCTCATCGCTAGTTATAGGAGAGTTTCTGTATCCTATTCATTACTGTTTCTAAGTGAGGTATCGTGACTCCTCTGGATACTGTATACAGGTCAATTTAGAATTTTTCCGCTGCTTTTACTGTATCTTCGAGATTGCTTATGATATTATCCCTCTTATCTTTTAGTGCATACATCATGGTTTGTCCTATGCCAGGTTTCTTTTTTACTGATTTCAGGCTGCGTTCATTTTTTTACGGCTTCTTCAGTCTTTCACATGTTATAGTTTCGAATATCAGTTATTGTCGCCTTGTGGATCAGTTTTGACAGTTCCGCGAATTGCGTAACGCTGTGCGGCCGCCAGTCCCATACAACCGCGTAGAGCGCAGGACTCTGCGATTCTAGACGTACTGCGCTCACCGAGAAAGGTTAGAAAAACACCCACATAAGCACAGCAGAGAAGTGGCTACGTGAGGCGGTTCGACCGATAACTGTAGAAGCGTCATTCAAAGCAAGTGATTATTCTCCACTTCCGGCGGTGTTTTCTCTACTTCCTTTTTAAATAAAAATATGTTGATCCATAAATATTCTCATAAACAACGGTTAACATTTTTATTATTCGCATTTGCTTGCAGTTTGGTTGTTGCGTTGGCTCTCTCCCTTAGTAGATCGCTTAATTTCTGAACTCCTTGCGATTTTTGTTTCCGGTTTCCAGTTTTGCACGGAAAGTGCTATACAATTAAGGAAAAACAGACGAGGTAACCGGCGACAGTCATTTTTCTTATGGTTTAAGGGTTATTGCAGGGGTTTCATGATGGACGCTCTCTCACATCATTTCATTTCCCACCTTATCTAACCCATTTCACGTGTATATGGTTCCGGGCATCTGCCAGCGTCGCGGCGAGCCGTAACTCAAGGAAATAATGAAGCAAAGGGAAAAGTTAAACGCAATTGGTGTTTTCTCCGGCCGCAACTCGTTCCATGAGAGTACAGACCAGCTGAGTAACAGCCGCATCCCTCTCCTGGTCCCAGGATCAGCCTAAACAAAGAAGGTTGAACTAACAAAAGCAACAGCTATGCGCGTGACGGTTGAATAGATGGTGACAACTGAGCGCATCTCGAGTTAATCGCGCGGGTGCGGAATCTATGAGAAAACTGTCCGTCACATTACAAGAAATGCCGATAACTACCGCCATCTAAAAGGAGTGAAAAAGGCAGCATAAGGCTGACCGATGAACAGCTGCCAAGTCTCAACATTAATCTGGCGGCGCTTTAGGAATGTGTGAGGAGTGGTGGCGTGGGTGGGGGGGGGGGGAGGGGTATGCCACTTGATTTCGGGGGGGGCCCGGGCCCCCCCGGGGCCCCCCCCCCCCCCTGGGTACGTGCCTGATTCAAGGCTAGGTGGCGCGCGCCGCCGCCGCCCGATTCAAAGGGTTGAGCCTCAATCATCCATCCATCCATCCATCCAGAAAGCTCGCAACGCACGCTGCTTCGATCGCTCTCGCTTGGGGTCGACTGCCGAGCAAGTGGCGGAGAGTTTGGAGAGACTTCGCGCGCTACCTCCTAGAGAACTGGAAGTCGACGACACGACGTGTCATCATGACGCAGAGCCAGTGAAGGCGGAGCTTAGACCCGATCTTTCGGCGAACGAGTTGAGGCGAAAATGCATGACTATGGAGGAGGGTAACTTGTAGTCGTCCGTAGCTCTCTTAATATGAGAGGTTTCACACAAATTGTGGTGCGAATGATTAACTTCAGCTGTACCCTACGCGTCTACGAAATTCGTCCGAACCGTCTCCAGGGCCCTTCAACGAAGGCACGAGTAGTTGCGTCGTAATAACTGAACGGCAAGTCACACCCAAAGTCGAGCAATATAAATAGCTGGGTGTAAAAATAAACGAAGGAAATGCTTATTCAAGCATCCACCAAGGGAATATGAAAATAGAAGGGAAGCGGAAAGCTGCAGTAATGAAACATAGAGAACTATGGGGCCACAATAAGTATGAGGTGGTGCTTGTATTCTTGAAAGGAGCAATGGTGCCGGCGCTAACTTTCGCAAATGCCATTCTGTGTTTAAAATCGGATATGGTGTCGGGGTCGGAAGTAAACCAACAATCGGTAGCTTGGTTGGCTTTGGGAGCCCACGGCAAAACTACAATGAGGCAGTGCAGGGTGACATGGTTCGGGCCTCTTTTGCAATCAGAGAAGCGCAGAGCAAAATTACTTTTGAAGAAAGATGGGTCAAATTAAATGGGCGCCTAAAGTGCACAAGTATGCGTATTTGAAAAGCATGGACACCGAATGTAGGAAGACGTCAAGAAAGTTGGCAACCAAGTTGGCAACCCCCCTTATGTAGTGCCTTCGGGCCTTTAAGGAGAAATAAATGAAAAGTACAGGGTAATTGAAAGTGTAAACAGGCTACCTGGAGTCAACAGAAAAAAAGTGAGAGAAATAGATACAATGAATTGGATGGAAAGAATAGGAACAAAGATGACCATTGTAGAATTACAAGAATGGCAAGAAAGAAATTACAAGGGCAAATCTGTACGATAACACTTAGGGTAGTGCCTTGGCTGCTTGAGGCTCGAGCTGGCTGCCTAGGGAGAAAGACTTACCGGAACAAGTATTTGCAACAAGATGAGGCATGAGTCTGCTGCATCGAATAACCGGAGACCACTCAGCACACCATAAAGGAATGCGAAGGTATTCACTCAGCGAGACCCGTAAGTAACGTGCACCTCCCAGAAGCGCTTGGATTTCAAGCGAATGAAAGCATCAACCGGTCAGCAGTCGAGCAAGGGACGTTTAGAGTGCTGGTGGAAAAAAAGCAGGGAACAGATTGATACGACCGGATTCGTTACAGGAATGGGTAGCGCGGTACGAGATAGATAAGAAGTTTTGAGAAAGAGAAAAAAAAAGATTAGGGAGAGGTATACAAAATGCTAGAATAAAAAGCATGTATAGCATACCTGCATACTCAAGCATGCTAGGTGTGTATTTGTCACCACCCTGTTTCAAATTGAACGCCAATAAACCATCATCATCATCGATGCTCGGCCTTTGATGCGCCGTTGCCGTGGTCGCAACACCTCGCGCGTGAATCCGTGATGCTTAAAACGGTTGTAAAACGTAATGTCGTAGCTTTTTTCGCAATAGTCATCATAGCGGCACTCTCGATCGTCAAGTCCTGTCTACAAAGTACGCAAAATCGCCGCACCAAGGCGATGCCATCGGCGCCGTTCAACAAGCTTTTTCTGGCACGTTGCAGGTCCCCGTTAAGGTAATAAATAGTATCTTTTTTTCCCCTATTGCAGAAGAGCAATTTACTAAGTGCAGCAGCACATTCAACTCTGCCGTTATTACAGCGACGCTGCATATGGCTAGGGTTCCATGCGTTTTTGTTCTCCGTGAACAAAAACTAACATCATCAATGGCTCATACCTCCGTAAGCATTCGTGCTCCCGTAAGCAAGAAAAAATGCAATGGCTCATAGTCCCGTAAGGCAGAGGCTACAAGCACTCAGCAAAGTGAAGCGAACAGCACGTGCTTAAATTCTTTCTAATCACGCATACAACATAAAGAACAGCATGTCAGAAAGAGTCATCATCAATGGCTCATACCCCCATGAGCAATATGGCTCATACCCCCGTGAACAAGCAAATAATGCAATGACTCATACTCCCTATAAGGTTCATGGCTGCTCACTTTGCGTAAATTAGCTGCGATGACGCTGCCCCTGTTCTCGTTGTCAGTGATTTCAATGTGTATGTGTGGGTACCGAAAAGGGAGCGGTTTACGCTTTCTGTGTTGCAGACATATCCCTCTCGATGCCACACCGATCCGACCCAACCGACCCCCCGGCGGCGTACGAGCATCGATCTGACATTATCAAATTATCAAAGAATGTGACTGCAATTGTGAGTGAAATAATAATCCACCCATCAAGGCAATAAATAAATGTGCCTACCTTTCATCACGATGAACACCCATCAAGAAAATAAACGAGTTCTCACCTTCGTTCAAAATTATGCGTCACCTCCGTGTCGTGTGCTAAACAGTTTCGCTGGTCAACCAGCCTCACAGAGTGGAATGGCTCATGAATTTTTTTATTTGTTTTTTAAGAACTCAGATTACGATAAACAACGCCAGCACTAAGGCGACCTCGGTGCGACCTACAGGTTCGCAGTACCGATACGAGTACATTGCTTATCACTTCTCAGTAGCAGCTTTTCACCTGCTAACTGCTGATACAAAGTTATCACTCGGCGCAAGATACGCCTACGTGTGTCTGAACTTTCCTTGAGCTTACAAATAAGGGTCCCTATCTTGGAGGCCCCAAATAGCTTTGTGCACACGGCCTTTGACTCACGCGAGGGCAGCGAGCTTTAGAACATAAGATTTGGCGCTCGCTATTGGAGTCGTGCGCTTGCCGCGCTTCGACGAGCGAAAACGAAAGCTTCAACGAGAAAATCATCTAAAGCACAGCAAAATCGCTCTCTCGACGCGTGTTTCATGAATAATAACAAGTATGAGCACTGATGTGCTGTTAATAATGAATCGAGTCATTTTAAGCTCTGACTTCCATCTGAACAGCCGACCTAGCAACGAGACGGGCCTCTCGGTCCCTAATAGCGCCGAGCTGCGTTTGCGTGAGGCCTCACGGCCTTCAAGTTCGGCTACCGATCCAAGAAATAACAATGGTTTCTCGCTTAACTCTTATTTTATTTTTTCTTCATTTTTACACGGAATTCATTTCATTTCATTTATTTTCACCTTAAAGGCCCGGAGGTATTAAATAAGGGAGGGCTTTAATCCATGCGACAATGTTAAAACAAACGTACAGAACAGTAAAAAAACAACAATAAACAAAAACAAGCCTGGAACAATTTTGAAAAAACGGGGAGCATCGTGTTAGAGTAAGGGTGGGTGGGATCGATAATTAAGCAATGTGGTTATTTAACATTTCGCGGAACGTTTTAGGGTCAGTGCATGACACGATATCTTCTGGGAGATGGTTCCAATGGGTTATTGCGTCGGGGAAGAATGAAGTGTTCATGGCAGGTGATCAGGTGTTAATGTTTGCTATGGGACGAATGTGGCTTAAGCCAGAGGATGTACGTAAGGGTGGATTTAATAGGGAATGCCTGGAGTGTGGATGGTAAGAAAAGGCGTGAAGCAAGCAGAGACGAGAGAAGATCCGGCAGGAAGCAAGTGATGGTAGTTCAAGTGTACGTTTTAGTGTGGTTATGCTGGTTTCACGTGAGTAATTGGAAGTTATAAACCGAACAGCGCGATTTTGTATTGCTTCTATGCCATAGGTCAGATATGATTGACAAGGGTGCCAGATAGATGACGCATATTCTAACTGCGTTCGTACGAATGTAAGATATGCTAGTTTTTTTATTTCTGGTGATGCAGCTTTCAGGTTGCGTTTTGAATATCCAAGGGTACGTGAATCATTAGAACAGATGGTGTCAATATGAGTTGCCCATGGTAGTGTCGATGTCATGTGAACGCCGAGGTATTTGTAAAACGGGACATGATTGATAGGAGCTGAATTTATTGTGTAGGTGTGACTTGTTAAGCTGTGGTTGCGGGTGAATAACATAGCTTTTCATTTAGTAAGGTTAAGCGGGCATGAACCATTTCTCGCACCATATACTGCGATGGAAACGAGATCCTATTGTAGTGCGGTGATGTCATTCGAGCCTTTGATAGGGGAATATAGGACACAGTCATCCGCGAAAAGACATAATGAGTGAAAGCAAAAGCCTACAAAGTTGTTCATTGCTTTTGATGGCCGCAGGTTGCAAGCGATGGCCGCAAGGCGAGAGCCATCGCTTCTATTGATACCGCCATGTTCGTTGACGCAAAGCTTTTGTGTGGAGTTTGGGTCGGCACATTTCCGCTAATAGCGTCGTTAACGCAAACCCTATAAAATCTTTTCGCGTCTCCCGCCTGTGCAGTGGCACTAACGCAATTTCTTTAGGGCCGCTAAACCTTCGGGGCCCATATTCTAAAACTCGCTAATCATAGACAGTTTTAGTTACACGTACGTAGGGGCTTCACGTACGCAAACGTGAAAAGCCTACGTACCTTACGTGCACGCCATCCGAAACGCGTTTGGCTACACGTACGCGCCGCACGCCAAGAGGGACCCCGTAGCTCCATCTATCGGGAAATGTGAACACGGCGGTAGCCAATTCAATTCTGTCGCCGTGTTGAGATGCAAGCCGTCTGCGCGCGCGCGCGGCCCACTATCGCTTGTTCGTGATCTTGCGGAACTCCCGCGCGAAGCTGCCTACGTGCGCAAGAAACGCACGCAAAGAATTGAATCTCACGTACGGCCGTGATACGCGCGCGCCCCCGCTACGTTCTACGCATGCGCACTGCTCACACGTAGAAGCTCTACGTACGCAAAGCCTCTACGTACGTGTAACTAAAACTGTCTAATGTCGCCGGTCCTCTGGCGACAGAACCTTGCCTTATGAGATGGCATGCTTGAAGAGAACAGTGGTGCGCATTTTGGGACGCACGCGATCAGCAGCGATTACGCTGGCATGTACGACGAGTCTTGCACGACTAGACGACGCGTTTGACCCGCAGGTCAGACTTCGACGCCTGTGCTCGCCTCTGTCGTTGCGCTGTAGGTGTCACCTGTTTATCCGGGCACGAATTGGACCAATAAAGAGTTAGTTCTCGTTCCTAACAGTTTTGCTACTGTCTCGTCGTTGACCGTCAGTACAATGTGACAATATTATTCGGACATCGCGTGCTGCCTTTTTATAGAGAGGGCCACCTGTCCAGTGTAACTGTTTTAGTTTCACGCACGCAAACGCGAGAGTACTACGTGAGCTAAGCGTCGCATGCGCGAGTCGCTTATAGTGTCGCATGCGCAAAGATTCGTATAAGTGGAGGCCTTGCAAACGTATAGATCGTTGCTTCTGCATGTCTGCAGGCGCCCCTTCGCCAGCAAACACGAACGCTACTCCAGCCAAGTTCGTTCACGAGTTGCGCAATCGGAGCCGACGCGCGATCCTCGCACCTCGTGAACAAGAGAAGTAGCTCGTGCTGCGTTCACTGCCTGGTAGCTCTTATACGGTGAGTATCATGATTTTTGCAGTGTAATAGCAAGGATTCTACGTCTTGATCAGTCACAAGCGCACACAGTTCTGTCTGTTTTCTTTCTTTCTAGTGCAAGAAGTATCTGGTACAGAATGTGCCAATGCCAAGTCTATGAAATGCTGCTTCCATTGAGCGGCTGATTTTCATAGGTATGGTGAACTTCACGTTAGGGTCTATCACATCTAATGTGGATCTTTCCGCACCGTTTGTGAACCAATTTTCTCTGCACATTCGACCCCACAGTTCGCTTAAAGGACAACACGCATCACTCGCCGCCAGGGGTAGTAGCGATAGTACTCCATTTTGGTGAGCTTCGCGCGCCATGTAGTCTGCAATGACGTTCCCTGCAACTTCGCTATGACTTGGTATTCATTGGATTACGTATGATGTCACAGAAAGGCCCTTTGCTAGTGTAAGCCTTTTGTGTTTTAATGTGTTGTTTGCTTCCCACAAGGTGTTTTTTTTTCTGTGCACAATAGCGAAGCTTTCGAATCGCTCCGAATTACCCATAGAAAGGATGCCGAGTGCGAACACATGAAGCGTAATGCCGAAAGCTAGTATAGCATACAGCTTTAGCGTCGCAGGCGTAAAGAAGCACAGGGTAAATGTTGTTCGCTCTTTATATGCTGGCATAAAGAACGCTGATGTAGAGCTCCCATTCCAACACGAACCACCTGTGTAGACATGACCACGATCCCTGCATGCAGTGTAGAGGTGTGAAAAGGTTAACTCTTTGGTTGCAATCACTGGCATGTCGCACTTACGTATGTTAGATCGGGAATGGAAGTGGCGGTTATTCTTTGGAATTGGTTCCCTCTCTTTATATTGGCTTCGTAGTTATTCGATAACAAATCCCCGCAGACGTCAGCACACGAAGTTACAAGGATGAGATCCATTCAGAAAGCTTACATTTATTGTAGTCAGACAACTCGAGGAGAACCGTAAGACGCACCGCAATAGTCATCAGGATGGCACGATGTCTTTATTTCTCTAGAACAGCAGAGGCCCTAATGCCTCGCAGAACGAGAATTACTAATACGAAAACGGCACACGAGCAATTTAATTGGCATGCCACCAAAGAACTGGCTTACGTAAGCACACAATAACAAAGCGTACAGTATATCGCCATCGATGTGTTGATGCACGAAGAAAAAAAGTTGGGCTTTCTGAATTTAGGATGCATGGCCAGACGGTGACATTGAATCTGCATGCATATGTACTCAATGTAATCTGTGATAGCCTTAGAGGAACAGCGCACCCATGAACAAGGGCACATGTTCTTGTGTGCGCTGTTCTTCTATAGACCACCATTAACTACAAAAAAAAGGCCAAACTGGCACATTTAGTGACCTCACCTCTGAACTCGTATTCTCTGAACCACCATCGTGACTCCGTGCGCTCGGTATAGCTGTTTTCGTCCGTTGTCCTCACTAAACTCGTGACGTTCCTTCCCGTATTACGTATATTACTCCAAACGCAAGCCTCACGCGAGCGCAAGCCTCGATCCTGCGTCGAATCCAAACTGAATCGTTCCCCAGCCCACATTGGCTGGCCATAATTACCAACGGGCAATGGAACCCAATATGTCAAAATTGCACAAATCAAACATTGGCTACCCAAAATCACATTCTTTGGGGGTGCGAGGGCTTACTCCCTCCCAGGTCGCTCCTGCCAGCTCCCTCACAACAGACGTGGGAGGAGCTGCTCAGAACGCCGGATGAAAAAGTACAAAAAGCCCTCGTTGCCTGGGCCGAAAGGGTCGCTCCTCGTGAGGGGCCATTCTAGGACTCGGGCCTGCCAGATCATAGCTGAGCAGAGTCTCAATAAGGTTGTTACCACCCACCACCACCGTATTTCAGCATATCCTCAACGTCACGTGGTAGCGCCACCATCACCTCAAGGCGACAAATGTGTCCTACCTCTACCGTCATTTCAAAAGATATAAAGGCAGGGAGGAGTCAACTTACGGAGGGCAGCTGTGACCCGACGCGCTCCGAGACCGCCTGTGAGTGAGGCTTCCCGGCGGGGTCCCGAGAGAAGCCGAGCAGCGACGGAAACGCGACTGGCAACGTGCGGCCCCCAATACAGACACCGCCATTATTACGCCCACGCCCGCGAGGATCGGCATTGAGGGAAACACTTGTCGGTTCGGATCGTTATTGCTGCGAGCTTTTTTCTGCGCGCGCTTCGAACGCGATCGAGGGCCAACACAGCGCGCGAGATGCATACTCGTAGGCACACAATGCGGGCTCACAGCTGCGGCCCCGCTTTTCCATTCGCTCGTCCAAGCTGCCTCGCTTGTCTCTTCGGCGGCCGCTAGCTCTTCTCGACATCGCACGGCTTGTTTGACCTCGTGCGTCCGATATGTGCCCGACGACCGACGTTACCGTCCGAACGTCGAGAAAACTATTAATCCTCAAGAGAAACTATTAATCCTCAAGAAAACTATTACAGACCTGCTGGGATTCCTGAAGGGACACTCAAGAGAATAATAAGTTGAGTTGTATTAATAGATTCGTCGTCGTCGTCACCATCATCATCATCATCATCATCATCATCACGCGCATGTTTACTACAGGACGAAGACATCTTCCATACGACAGCGGCATATTAACTTATTATGCCGCCCCAGGAAATGTCAAATAATCGCGCTCTTCGCCACTCTGGTACCAAATTTAGGAGTATCACGTGGAAATTTTTAAACACCCTGCTAGGCATTATAAATCATATGGAAAAAGCACATATGCTTTCTGGTACGGTCAGGAGATTCTTGGCGCGCTTCCTGAAATGTCGGCCGCCTGCTTCGTCTATATACAGGACGGAACGCCCCTACATGCCCAGCCAGCGATCTCCAATTACCCTCCTTGTGCCAGCTGACCACATCTCATGCTTGCAAATTTCCTACAGCCTGGAGGTGGCACACAGGGCGTGCCGTCCCCTGGCTACGTCACTACAGAATGCAGTGATTGTGCACTTTTCTTCTCAAGGACAGCGGTAAGCGGAAGGTCACGACTTGGCGATGCCCCCTACCGTGTGCGCTCCCACGAATTTTTTATTATTCTGTAAATTTCCTTCTCCCGATCATCATTGGTACACTGCACTATCGTGGGCTATGGTACGGAGCAAGTCACACTATCTTTTGTATTCTGCTTGAGTGCATAGTTAGTCAACGATAGTCAACAGGCTTCGCAAGTATTAACTTTGGGGCAAAAACTTCGAATGAGAATGTTGTAGAGCAGTCTAGGAAACATTTAATTCAGCAGCTTCCAACTGTCTTCTTGTTCCGTAATTATTTTTATCTGAGTTCTACAGAAAGCTCCCGAAATATGAAGAAAGAAAGAAAGAAAGAAAGAAAGAAAGAAAGAAAGAAAGAAAGAAAGAAAGAAAGAAAGAAAGAAAGAAAGAAAGAAAGAAAGAAAGAAAGAAAGAAAACACGTGACAAGCCCGCTTGCGCGCCGAGATTGTGGTGTGCTCAAACGCGCCAAGCATGAACGAACAGCGCCCTCAGCTCAGCTTGCTGTCTAGTCTGCTTATCGCAGTATAAGCTTAAGAAAATCACTGGCGTAAATTGCATGATTGAGCAGGCTTTCTTTAGGACGCCGAAAAAAAATTATTACATAACTATAGAATTCTAGGACTGCTGAATTAGATGTTTTCTATACAACGTTCTACAACTTTCTCGCTGGAAGTTTTGTCCTGAACTTATTGCTCGTGAAGTTGATCTTGACTAATTGCGCAATTAGACAGAGCTCAAGAATAGCGCAACTCGCTCCGTGCAGTGACCGACAACACCAACAGTTGGTCGCGTTCTCCTAAGGTGCTTGGGAATATTTTTTAAACCATTGGCTATAGAGTTAGCTGGGACACCCTGCGAGTAGAGCCCATACAGTGTCACTGTCCAACCTTCGACCCTCGATCAAAGACGTGCTCTGCGCACCAGCATCGCCCGCGGAAGCAAAGATCCCGGCACCTCGGCCGCACACCTCTGCGGTATATGCACAGGGCCACCAGAGCGATAATGCGCCTCTCGAAGGCAACCAGACTAGACGAGCAATTGCGACTGCCCCCGTATGAAATTTTGTCGTTTTACGTGCCAAAACCAAGGCCCCAATTTGATTATGAGGTACGCCGTATAGTATAGGGACTGCGCATTAGTTTTGACCATCTCCGTTTCCTTAACGTGCACCTAAATCTAAGTGCACAAGCGTTCTTGCATGTCGCCCCCATCGAAATGCGGCCGCCCTCGACTTTTACTCGACTGTATAAACATCAGTCAACATCCATGCATCTGCGGATGTGCGCACACACTGAATCCCCTTCTTCCTTTTCTCTTCCTGATGGGGTCGACATGCGAAAACACCCGTGTACTTATATTTAGGTGCACGTGAAAGAACCTCAGGTGGTCCAAATTTCCGGAGTCCCCCCACTACGGCGTGCCTCATAATCAGATTGTGGTTTTGGCACGTAAAACTCCATAATTAGATTTTTTTTTCTCGTCCCAACGCGCAGGGTAGCAAACCGGGCGCGAGCTTGGTTAACCTCCCTGCCTTACCTTCTTTATATGTATACGTATATCATCGTCCTTACCATCATCATCCTATATTTCATGTCCAAAGCAGAGCGCGGGTCTCTCCCAGCGATCTCTAATTACGACGTTATTTTCATCCTCTTATTTACTTAAATTGTTAAATCAAGTCACTTCCACGCGTTTTGCTGCGAGCTATTAAAAAAAGAAGAAAGGAGTACAGGAGGCATACGCAAATATTTTGTGAGAAATCTACAAAGATTCCGCAGCTACCTTGCTCCTCCACAAGTAGTAAGTTACCTGTCAGGAAAGGGGTCTGGCAAGAAGACACAATCTCCCCTATGCTATTCACTGCATGCTTGGAAGAAGTATTCAAGCTGTTAAACTGGGAAGGCTTGGGAGTGAGGATCAACGGCGAATATTTCAGCGACCTTCGGTTTGCAGATGACGTTGTCCTGTTCAGCAACACTGGGGACGAATTCGAACAAATGGTTGAGTGCCTTAACACAGAAAGTGTAAGCGTGTGGTTGAAGATTAATATGCAGAATGCAATGTTCAGTAGCCTGGCAAGAAAACAAGAGTTCAGGATCGCCAATTGGCCCCTAGAGTCTGTAAAGTACGTTTATCTAGGTCAATTAGTCACAGGGGGCCTGATCATGAGAAGGAAATTTAAAGAATAAGAATGGGTTGGAGTGCATACGGCAGGCATTGCAAGGTCCTGACTGGGAGCTTACCCCTATCATTAAAAAGAAAGGTGTACGATCAATGCATTCTACCTGTGCTGAGACATGGGACAGAAACTTGGAGGTTGACAAAGAAGCTCGAGAACAAGTTAAGGACAGCGCAAAGAGCGATAGAACGAAAAATGTTAGGCGTAACGTTAAGAGAAAGGAAGAGATCAGTGTGGACAAGCGAGTAAACGGGTATAGCCGATATTCTAATTGACATTAAGAGAAATAAATGAAGCTGGGCAGGTCATGTAATGCGTAGGTTCGGTGCCAAGAGAAGGAAAGCGCAGTCGAGGACGGCAAATGTCCAGGTGGGGCGATGAAATTATGAAATTCGCGGGCTATATAGTTGGAATCGGTTGGCGCAGGATAGGGGTAATCGCAGATCGCAGGGAGAGGCCTTCGTTCTGCAGTGGACATAAAATATACTGCTGCTGATGATGATAATTAAAAAAAGTTGTGCTTCCGCTCGGAAGGCGAAGGATCGATTGCGATAGCAAATTAGCAGATAGCTATACGAAGCAAGGATAGTAGATTTATTGACCGTATAAACTTGTAAACATTCGCCTACTAAATAAATTAACAATGGCATAATATGCAAGCGCGACTGAACGAGGACGTAGAAAGAAACAGACACACAGAGACAGCGCTGTCTCTGTCTGTTTCTTCCCTACATCCTCGTTCAGTTGCGCGTACACATTCTATCACTGATTCAAACCAACTAGCCCGCCAACGCGTTTCAACAAAATTAACAAGAGCGGTGTCACGCGCGCACACGTAAACATGAACACATCTCGCTCGACGAGAGCGTAAACTCGCTGTCAGTATGCTGGAGTGAGGAACTGCGGCAGCAACAGCGATCGAATTGACCTTCGTGCATCTCTCGCTTCAACGAGAACGAAACGTCGAAAGCACAGAGCATACGAAGATATACCGGCACTGCGCGCACTTTGCAAACATCGCAGATCACTTTGAAAAAGAGGCCCGCGCGGGCGCGCACTTTGGCTACGTCGCTTAGTGTTCCTGTATTGGCCTCGAGCTCCACCACTGGAAAAGCTGGCGCCACCGTCGGCGTGACGTGCTAGGAGGGATCACGTGGACATAGCGGCCGCGTCGGCTGCTTCGGGCGCGCCGAAGCGAGCTGAAAACGAGTTTAAATTCCCTCGTACGCTGCGGTCCTCATTTAGTTGCAAAAATTTACCGCTTCGAGTGTCTCCTTTACAACGCTTGAAAGCACTACAATAGGTAGTGGCTGCCTTTGAAGGCGCGCAACAATGTAGGCTACTGCTCGGTGCCGCAGGGCCGGACGCACGTAACGGAGGCCGGTGTCAGCCTTATTCACACGTAGCCGCAGGACAAGGAGCTGTGTGAAGCTTGGCTCGCGAAACATAAAACCGGCAAACAGTCATCGGCTACAACTCGGGTATGCAGCAAGCACAGACGCGAGGAAGATTTCTGCTACGGCGCCCGGTCTGCGATGTTCTGAAAACGCGCACTGAAACGCTCGCCCGAGTCCGCTGCCCGACTAATGTCATGCCGGTTTGGTCTATGAACTTGTCGATGCTATAGATACTGGCAAGTTCAGTGGAGTGGAAAGGCAGCGGTAAGAAGCACATTTTAAAAAAGCATGGCATATGGTCATGTTTGTGTTATGAATTAATGCACTGGATTACAAAAAAGGAGCAGCGGGAAATTGCACGCTGAGAACACCGATAAACATACAGTGCGACGCAACTCGAAAAATAGCATTGAAAGGTGAAAGAATTTAGGCGTCGAAGTCTCTACAATGAAATTATTTTTGAACAGCTCTGATAGCACCCACGCAACAATGGTTGCTTGTATACTGTCAATGCTCATATTCTGCTGCCTACAGCTCACGGCACGGTGCGAAAACGCGCGCGGAGAAAGCGAAACAGTGCGCGGACAAATATGCAGACGCGCAGTCGGTCGCTGCGAAGCTGCGCGATCGCTGCATTGAGGCTTCATTCTATTACGCTCCATTTAGTTATACAAACACTATACGAACATATTTCACATGGTTTGGTCTCGGCGTTTGCCTACCTTTCACGCAAGAAGGCGGTTCGGGAGACTCCATCGCGGCGACCGCGCGCAGTGGCGTTCACTGTACGTATTCGGTAAAGAGATAGCGTCTGTAAACGACTGTGTGCTTTCAGTTTACCAAAGATTATTATTTAGACAGTAAGAAAGTTCTCTCGTTTCGAATGCACTTACAGAAATGTCCAGGAGAGCTCGCGCGTGGGGTTTTCAGTGAGCGCTGGCAGCAAAACCTACGAGGAGCGCGCCACGTGATCCCTCATACTACGCCAGCGAGGCGCTTCCGATAGATGGCGACTCCGTAACTCCTCGCCGCCAATATGCTCCCGCATGGAGCATATACAGGAACACTAACGTCGCTGATTGCTTACGGCGCCAGCCGCCGGAGAACTCTCCCCTCCTCCCTCCTCCTCCGCCTCAACCCCATGCCTCGCGCGCGACAGGAGGGGGCGCGCTTCCGGCTTGCCTCCCTCCCTCGCGCACGCGAGATTGAACCACGTTCGCCTGCTCACCATCGCACGCTTGCACTCGCACACACAACATACGGCGCGCGGCGACGATTTTATCGCCCTTGGGCTTTATACGGGACCTCACGGCGACGGCAGAAATCACCTGGAGTGTCCATATAGTTGCGATCACGATAAGTTCTGGGTTATTTCCTTTACATTATCTCATAATACTTTATTTAACAATTTAACGTTATGGAGAAGCTGGTGAAACATTGTGTTTGTTTCCAATACGTAATGAAGATGGCTGAATCAAGGCGGAAATCTCGTCCGAGACCGTTACACGTTTTCACCAATCTTTTCAATGCCTGAGTGTATCACTTACATTTTATTTATTAGTGCATCCGCCCCACTACCCCCATCCCCTCGGCTGGACGCGATGTTAAAAAACAGTTCGTTCTAAGCCTACGGCACGCAAGTAGGACCATTCCTCTAAGCTATTTTTCATTTGTAAACAAAAACAACCGTCGTCGCTAAGCGCGCAGTGCGTTGAACGTATGCACTTGCGCAATAAAGCGTGCAGTGAGAACTTCGGTTTCAGCACGCCAGAATATTTTAGGCGCATTTATTTCCGCGTGTAGCAGGTGTGTACGCCACGGTTTACTCGTTCAAGCGAAGACCTCGGTTTAACGGAATCAAACGCAGGCGCAGGTTCTTCATAAGTTTACGTTCCAACGCAAAAGAGAGGAGGTCGAGGATCGATGGTAAATCTTCTCTCAGAATTAACCGGGCTTATATAAAGTGCAGCCTAATTCTTAACATATACCGGGTGCTCAATATACATTTATTAATGCCACTAACTTAATTAGTGAGAACAGGAAGCTTGCTTCAGGCAATCGCCAAAGACATGACAGATATGAATACACCCCTCAATGAAGGGCAGCCTTTAAGCGCGAATTAAAACATATCCCCTCAGAATGCACGATAACCGGAGAAGCACTTCGCGATTGTCGAGTTTTCGGTCGGTCATTCACAACAGCAACCGTAAATGACACGATGTACTGACACGGTGCTAGAGGTGATCCCAAGTTTCGCGATGCACCTGGCCTACATGAATGTACGCGTGGAGTTGAATCGCGCAGTTCGCAGTATCGACAGGTCAGCGAGTTCTGGCTGCACCGACGCTGTCATAATCTTAACGGGAGCGACAACACAATAGCTGGCTTCGGTGCACTCGCGCGAAGTTGCTCAACTGTTTCCGAATTGAGATGTCGGCGATTATTTAGGGCGCGCGCTCAGACACACAATTACGTCGAAATACGCAAGTTCGGTGCTCGCGGAATACACGCGAACGCTCAACATATGGGCCAGTGACCGATTCGATCGAAGAAAGGAAGAAACGTAGGAGAGAGATCGAAAGCGAGAGGAGGGAGAGGCAGCCACTCCGGGTTGGTTAACACCAACAGGCAGTGTGCGAGGGGCGCAAAGGAGGATCGCTTCACCGCTCGACTCGCTCATGCGGGACCGTCGGCTTTTCCAACTCCGATGTGCGGCGTCTGCCTCACTCCGAGGTTTCGCTCATCGCTCTCGGCTCCTCTCATCACTGCGGCGTCGTTGCGGAGATGGATTGAAGGCGTTCACGCGAAGGGCAGTAAACCGAAGCGGGCACACGACGCACCGCGTCTTGCGTATCACGCACATAGCGCTGGAGCGGTGTACGAAAACGTTTACGGGGGTCCGAACTCCGTGCAAGAACGGCCCGAGCGGCGCGCATGCACACATCAGCTGCGCAAGCACAGAAGAGTGGGAAACACATGCACTGACCACAAATTACGACCGCCGGGAGGATCCTCCAAACTTGGTCATGCTCGGGGAAGCAGCGCTTGCGGGGTGGCCGCCTTCGTTTCTCGAGGACTCCGTGGACAGATAAAAACTCGCCGGGTGATGGCTAGGCGCAAGTGCGCTCGCATGCTTATTGCACGACTGTTGTCGCCGGACCGCCGCCGCCTCGCCTTCGCTGCTATGCGGTCATTTAAATAAACTTGGCCGACCCTTCGAGAGCAAAAAAGCCTAGCGCGCGCGCGCAGCACGCAGCAGCTAGTCGCGTCGTCGCCGCCGTCGACCCACACCCTCGTGGTGGCGGCGGGGGCTGGCTAGCGCTGCTACTACCCGCCAAGACCGCGGCGCGTTTTTTTGTTGTTTGTGCTCGAGAAACCTCACGCGGAGGCGTGGGCCGGCCGATTCCGCCGCTCGCGCGAGTTGCGACGACAAGCTCGCGCGACGCCATGCCGATCGCAGCGGCAGTTCGAGCTTTCTACCCCACCGAGACGCGAAGATATTCTTTTTTTGTTTTTTCCATCACGCATTCCTAACAGCGCGTCAGCTGATGCGTGTCCCCGCAGTTCATGTCGCCGTTCCACCATTTACGAGACACGAACGAGACGTAGCGTCGAAACTGGAATCAGTGCACTCGTTACAATTTCTCAGCATCGCCCACTGTGGTGTCGCCTCTTGATGGCGCTGCAATCGTCATTGAGTTTTACATTTTAGCCCCCCTTACTTTAAGTAGCGCATAAGAGCAAATTATAAACGCAATAAACTGCCAGCAATACCATACGTTAGTTTTCGTATTAGTCTGAATGCTCTGCATTGATTAGTGAAATAAGTACATCTGTTTGTCGCCGTTGCCGTGCTGTTAAAAACATAATAAGTGCTAACTTACATAAAATAATATTTAAATTATTGCATTACACGTATAAACTTCCTATAAAGCTTTTTTTTCAACTAACCTAACTATGTAAAGACTGGTAAAGACCGATCAAGAACGTTGATAACGAAACAGGCAGCGTTTGAAGTCAAGTCAAGCCACTCAGTCAAGTATCTTCCAGCGGTACTTGCCGGACTCCTTTGGCAGCGGCTGGCAGATTTCGTGGTTCCGTTGATGCCCTGTTTGAGTGTCCCGTCCGTTCTGCGTCTAGTTTTTCTGATATGAGTGCGGTTTGAGAAGCGTAGCACATATTCGGCGGGCCACCGCGAAGGGCCTGCGACCAAGGGGACCACTTGATTGCGTCATCGCCAGCGGTACGTATCGATTCCTGGGCCGGCCGTTTACGATGCTTCGTGTCCCGGCTACTCAAGGCCGCGATTTGCTGTCAGTTCCGCTCAATACAGCACCGCCAACCGGTGTTAGTGTTCGCGCGATTAATCGCCCGGGGCTAACGGCGTGAAGTTGCCCCAGGTCTGAACTCACGATTGCAGTCGCGCGACGGCGCCGGCTGTTCGCTTTCGCATTGCATTCCGTTGCACTCGGTTCTTGTTCTACATCCCATTTTCCTGTTTATCTCTCGCCGTTGCAGATAATCCGGCACCATGTCTGCTTCAGCCATTTACATACTGGACCTGAAGGGCAAGGTAAGCGCTCAGCAGATCCTTGGTGGCGGCGTTCTCGGTGCGAGATTTCGCTGGACCACCGCGGCAGCACAGGAAGCGAGCCACTGCGGGCTTCCCTGCCCTACACTCGGGCTAGATCATCGACACCGCCAGCTGCCTGCTCTCGTCACGGCGGCAGCGTAGCGCTACGCTATGTTGGAACGGCCGCAGCGTGATCACTTTCTGTACGCAGTGGGCGTGGTCTCGTTGAAGTATGTTCGGAACTACGTCAGACGCGAACCGTACTCAGACACGTTGCTGCAGAGCGCGCCGGCGCGTATCCCTCGCCAGACAACAGCCTGAAAGCGAATAAAGCTTAAGAAGGTGGAGGAAAGAAAGTGATGTAGTCGTGCTTAAGAGTGACGTTTAAGCTTAGAACACCCAGCTAAAAAGAGATTCCACAAGTGAATGAAACCACCTCTAGGGTAACAAGCTTGGTAGTGAGTGCTTGAAAGAGTATGTTCCCTTTAAATAGAGCAGTGGGTTGACTCATGTATTTCTTTTACTTGTAATAGGATCACAAAACTAAACCTTCATGCTGTGTTAGCATTTACCTTCTAAATGTTCTTGAGGCATGCACAAGTTAGGGCCTTCCGTATGGTGCGAGCTGTTTATCAGAACGCCAGGTATTTGGACGGGCACTGAAGAACCATTTAGTCGCAGAACAAGAGTCATAGTTCGGATGCTGTCAGCAAACTCACTGCGTAACATAGGGTAACAGAACAAGAACCACACTCAGTGCAGTTATTCACAAAACTCACATTGGCTGTACCTGCCTTTGTGACTCAGTGGCTGTACTTTCTGCTGCTGAATGCCAGGTTGCAAGTTTTATACCCTGGCACTTCGGTCGCACTTCAATGATGGTGTAATGTAAAAATGCTTGTGTGCCGACATCTGCATGCACATTAGAGAACTGGAAGTGGTCAAAATTATCTGTATTTCTCTGCTACAGATTCTGTCATAGTGCTTGTGATGATTTAGAATGCTAAAACACATCAGTCACACCGACTGTGACTTTTGTTCACAAGAATATAATGAGCTTCAAGTAGGTAAATCTCTTGTTTACCTAAGAAAGCTTCTGCTTATATTTATTGAAAGAAAGTAAATGCATGAAACAGCAGCAATAACTGTAAACTACAGAAGCAGGATGCACCCACTTACCTCTTTCGTTACAGCCAGAAATGTTCTTATCGTCATTGCGTATATGTTTTTAACATTTTATTTCAAGACATTGTAGTTGCTGCATATACTGCGATACAATATTATAGACTGATCACTAGTGTTCTGAATGGCTGTATAGCAATAATATTTGCTCAGACAATTTTTTATAATTTTTATATGAAACTTCAAAGAAGCACCTCAAGAAACATGAATGAAAGTAATAGTTTGCTATCTTTAGTATAATTGTCGAAAGTAAAAAAAAAAAAGAGAGATCTGGAATACAAAATATGCACCTGGTTCCTTTTTCACAACTTTTGTTAGTTATAACATGCAAAAAAAAAAATTATGAAGATAAGCTGGCGTCAATATTATCCATACTGATGCCTGTACTATTCAGGAAAGCAGAAGCTTCAATAATGTGAAAACGGGTAAGTTGTTGTTGTACAGGGAGCATTTGTTTTTGCTCATTGCAGCCGGCACTTCATTCTTTACAGCATTCTCTAGGCTGTAAAATGTGCTAGATTACAAAGCTGGTCAAGCTTCGGTCGCTGGTCTGAAATCGAGTGTGGGCTTAGCTCTTGTGTGAATCAAAACTTGACACTACGGGAAGGATTGCCCGTAATAATTTGTACGCACGCTGTCAAAGTGCTGGTGGATAAAAGCAACACACTGTGGGGCAAATAAAGGAGCACTTGATATTAGTTGAATGCAGTTATCAGAATAACAAGCACTCATGAGTACTTAGTATTGCTAAAATAGCCTATACATCGTATCGTAAAATTGACCACCCAAGAGTAGCTTTTGTGTCTTCACTGCTGATGTCATTTAAAAATGATGTTGTCGAGCAGACCACAGCACAAATTTTGCATCTTTTTATTGAAGAAGTTCCAGAACAACCGAACGCTAGTTTCAACGATACCTCCAGTCGAAGTTTTATTTTCCAGACTGCCCAATCCGCCGAAAATTGTCAAATCTGACAAGTTCAGTCATTTCCATTGGTGCATGATGTTGCTAGTTAAAGAATTCCAACGGAAATGTTTAAATTGATTTCAATTTACACTAACTTGCCAAGGATTTCTTGTGAAGCATTCTTTACAGGCAGGATTCTTTTATAAGTGTTTATCAATAAAGCTTTCGTTGTAACTTGGAATGGCAGATGTGTGACAGTTACATGTCACCTTTCTGATCCATGTAAAATGTGTTCACTGTTTCACATCTAACATGATCTTCCTTTCTAAACAAAGTGATTGTTTTTCCAATTCTTTTCTAATAGAGGTGACAGGCTTGACTTATTATTTCATAATGTATGGTTTTATTTTCATGAACTCAGTTGTAGGTCTCTCGAGTCGCTTTGCACAGCTTTCTTATCAATCGTGCTAACCCCGTTTTGACATTTTCACATAGAAAGTGTACATTATTAGTTCATTTGACCTATGTATTTGAACAGAATAAACTGGCTTATCAACTGCGGCATTCCACCGCTAACTGCAGACTACAGGGTATATCTGATGTGGGCGAAAAGCTGAAATTTATGTGTAAAAGACTCGTTTTCTTGTTTGCAAGTGTGCTTCTCTGCATTGTGCAATTGCCGAACTAATGGTGTGACAGCCCGTGGCACCATTAGTTATACGGTGAAATATGACACGTCAGGTCATATTTCTGCTTGCTTGTGCATGGTTTCGTCATGAAAGTCATGCCTACATTTTCCATGGTATTAGAGAAGCAAACTGTGTTCGTACAAGCGGATTGCAAAAGATAACTGCACCGCCATTAGCGTGACAAACTGCCTCATGAGAAATCCAGCTTTACAATTATGAAAAGGGTCCATGGCTTATGTTGCACAAACCTGTGTGGTCAAAATTAATTTGCAACCTCTCTGAAGCACAGCATTCCTCACATTCAAACTGTGGCATGGGATGTGACTGAAAATTTGCGCCTTGATGCAGAAAGCGAGTTGTGCAAAACGCAAGTACACTGTTACTGGTTCAGGGTTTGAACTGGACACCACTGCCATTTCAGGCCAGCCACTGCACCATCTGGGCATACCAAAATGCTAGCAGATGGCACCGTGAGGACAAACAAATGACAACTTGCAGCACTTAAACAATCAACTCTTTTTAGCTACAAGCTGCTTGCAGGAAGAACACACATTTCTTAGTTTACATTAAATGGCCTGAAGTCACTTCATTAACAGTGATGGGAAGAAACCAATTTAGTCAGTTAATAAAGGGTATGTTTGATGATTTGTTTGTTTCATCCAAAAAGCTGGATGTTGGACTTATTGAAGGCTGCTGTATTAATTTTGGCTCCCTGGGTTTCTTTAACATGTATCCACATCTCGTTACATGAGCATTTCTGCTTTCCACCCCTTTGTAAGTACGCTGCAATGGCTGGTAGCTAAACATGCTAGCTATCCTGTGGCAACCAAATGCCATGGCAACTGAGACTATGCACCAGGTGGCTCTCACTGAGCCTTCGTGCTTACCACTTCCTGCAAAAGGCAAGGAACAGTGGCTACACACCTTCGCATTCACGTCCTTTCAATAGTTTTATTCTTCGCAGCAGACATCATAGTCTGACAAGGATCCACAGGTGCCTAGAATTGGCTTGACAAACGTTATCTTTTCCAACCTATCTGTTGTGAACAACTTCCTTTTCGAATCCGAGCTATTGCCCTGTTAAAATTTGCATCTGCTTTGTTTGTTTGTCTGTGTAGCCTTACAGTTAGTGATATTTCTATTTATTTTATTATTATTGCTGTTCTTTTCATTTTAGAATGCAATTTCACCTTTCCTCACTGCTCAGTTTTTATCAGTCCTGGAAGTTTATTTGTAGTTGTCATTTAGAATAGCCCACCCGATTCTTGTTCAACACACTGTAGTGGGTGTGAGCCTCAGGTCTCTTGGCCAACTGTAACAACTGTTGCTGCGTTCCGTTGTGCACAGGTGCTGATATCGCGCAACTACCGCGGAGACATAGACATGACCTGCATCGACAAGTTCATGACTCTGCTTATGGAGAAGGAAGAGGAAGGCTGCGTGACGCCTATCCTCCGGCACTCGGACATCGCCTTCATGTACATCAAGCACAACAACCTCTACTGTATCCTTTTCTCTGGCCACGAGGCTGGCCCCGAGAATTTCGCTGGTGCTCTCATCCCAACTGCTGTTGCTGAAGAATTTCTTTGAAGGACAATACTCTTGGCAGAAAACACACTCATCACTCTCAAATGTACAGGAAGTTCTAGATTAGGTTATAAAAGAGTTGTGCATGTCGTGCAGTGCATTGAACAGATAACCTGTTTTGTATTTAGGGGGACACTCAAGGAAAATATTAAGCCAAGTTAGATCGGTAGATTATTCATCTAAAAGAATGTCACCATCATCTGTGTGCCAATATATGACAGTTGCATGAAAAATTACCACCAATTCCACTGCTGCTCCATGATTTTTATTGTCCGCCCCATAGTGGTCGAATTGGCGTAGTCCCTACGCGACCTCCCTCTCTGCCGCTCCTTGTGAATCGGTCAGTGCTGATGTCACATGAGGCACCATAGTCGAAAATAGGTGGCGCCACTTTCATTTCCCATTTTCATCACTTTCTCGCATGCTGATGCTCTGTTCTCACTACAAAAGACGAATTTATTATTGCAGAAGCCTAATCCCTCCATCTAGCTCTCAACTTAATATTTTCCTTTAGGGTCCCTTTAAGCAAGAACTGGTGCCAAGGGAAGGGAAGTGCAGCTGAAGGCTACAAATGGGGCTACTGCTGCTACATTTCTCGAACTCGGTGTAGTGCAAAAAATGCTATGGCTCACGTCAGCCAACCAGAATAAGAAAACGAGAAGAAAGGCTGGTCACTCTCTTTGAGGTGTTTATTGAATGAAAGCTTCACAAAAGGATTAGTAGTGCCCTTCTCAGAACAACACCCAGCCAGTTCTTCTTGCTGATTGGCCGGCTCGAGCCCTATCCTTTGTTGCACTGAAGACAGAGCGCAGATGGATCGGTTTGGTTTAGAAAACATGAGTACTGCATTGGGTAAGTTGATGGCACTAATGACGTAATTGAAAATCTCTTGGAGGGCCTCTTGTCCTGCAGTTGATGGCAGTGGCACTGAATAAGCGGAAGGTTAAATAATGAACGAGTCTTGTGCAGAAGTGTGCATGTTAGTTTTGCTTTTGCATAACAATAGTTGTCAAATGCACTGACAGTATAAGGTCTTGCATAAACTCCTACTGGAGGAAACTACCCGCCATGGTTGGTTAGTGGCTATGTTGTTGGGCTGCTAAGCACGAGGGTGCGGGATTGAATCGTGGCCATGGCGGGTGCATTTCGATGGAGGTGGAATGGAAAGACACCCATGTGCTTAGGTTAAGGTGCACCTTAAAGAACCCCAGGTGGTCCAAATTTTTGATGTCTCCCACTACGGCATGCCTCATATTCAGATCATGGTTTTGGCATGTGAAACCCCACAAATTAATTTTTTGATGGAGCATTCATAAGTAAAGGTTTTCAGATTAACATCTGTTGACTTTCTGGCATGTTGTGCAGCAGCTGGCTAGAGAGGACAGCAGGTGTGATTGCTGCCACCAGTTATCTGACCTGCATGATGGGCCAACCTGGAGTTATTTTTTGCTTTCTTTGTTATCAGCTCATAATAAATGTAGGAAAGTACTTAGTCTTCTCGTACCTGGTCTCAGCCAGACCACTCATTTCGTACTATTGTCTACGTACTCACATCAGCTCTCACATGTGCCTGTTTGGTTTGCTTGGTTTGGTCTCATTCATGGTTGTTTCAATTTCCATGGTTTGCAACTGTTTTGTAATCTGATTGCATGCGCGACGTGAATCGTGTAGTACTTTATGAAAGCCAAGCGGCACCAGTGTTTACACTGGAATCTTTGGTGAATCACGCATAAAAACCAACACACTTGACCCGCAGACAAAATTTTCGACGATTGCTGACACTGCTACATGACTCAAGTTTGTTGCCTCAGTATATTGCTAAATGAAAACATGTGTAGAGATGCGCTCAAATTTCGCATTGGGGAGTATCGTAATCATTGGTTAATTTTTTTCTAGCTGCTTCGTGTGAGGCTATTGTAGACTCTGAAGTGTGTAAGAAATATCATTTTTGCACGTGTGCTAATGCCACATATGAGCCAACGTGTTGTCATAAAGCATGCAGGCTGGATGCTCTAGCATTTTGTTATCCTGTGAAATGTGAGCATCTCACTTGAATGTGTGTTAAGAAACCAAAAACCATGCATGTGGCCCTTGACCTTGTGTTCTTTCAGTGGTGGCGACTTCGAAGAAGAACGCCAACGTTGCTCTTATATTTGCATTCCTTCATAAGATAGTTACTGTAAGTATGAATTACTCATTCATTGACTTTATCTTTTTAGACATAAAGTACAATAGCAGCAACTGTACACTTGCATGGGGTGTTGAATTGGAATTTTCAAAATATAAGGTTGAAAGGCAAAGGAGGAAAATAAATGTAATTTTTTTTATGCACTGTTATTAAGAGCTGCATCACCAGGCTTAATATGAACATGCTAACAATGCTCCAAATGTCAGATGCCTTATAGTATTAGTAAGTAGTAGTATACAGTGCCTTTCTTTTTTCTTTTTGTGCTTGCATACAGAATAGAAACCGAAGCCAAAATGTGCTTTTTTACTCATATTTACACATTTTTTGCATGAAATAATGTTAGACAGTGTTGAAGAAGTACTTCTTTTTGAAGTACAATAACAGAGTGAACAATTTACCACTTGTAACATATAATCACATTGTGTAAGCTGCTGCAGTATTGTTGGTGTTTTCTATGTCCACACCGCTTGCATTTGTGTCAAGTCTACAGCATGTAATCAACATGTCTCTGCCTCTGATGCGTTCAGGTGTTCAGCGAGTACTTTAAGGAGCTGGAGGAAGAGAGCATCCGGGACAACTTCGTCATAATCTACGAGCTGCTGGACGAGCTGATGGACTTTGGCTACCCGCAGACCACTGACGGCAAGATCCTGCAGGAGTTCATCACCCAGGAGAGCCACAAGATGGAGCTGCAGCCGCGGCTGCCCATGGCTGTCACGAACGCCGTCTCCTGGCGATCGGAAGGCGTCCGCTACCGCAAGAACGAGGTCTTCCTTGACGTCATCGAGTCGGTCAACCTGCTTGCCAACGCCGGTGGCAGCGTGCTGCGTAGCGAGATTGTGGGCTGCATCAAAATGCGTGTCTACCTCTCGGGCATGCCGGAGCTTCGCCTGGGCCTCAATGACAAGGTCCTTTTTGAGAGCACAGGACGTGAGTAGAAAGATTCTCGGCACCATCTTCTATAATTCAGATCTCTTTCTTATTCAAGACAGTGTCATTATTTAAAGAAAGCTTCTAATGCAAAGCATCTTTTGCCTCGTACTGAGCACTTTTGTGGTAGGTAGTTCGTCTTATTATGTTGCTTTAGAGTGCGAAAGGTAGGTTGTGGTATGTAGGTTGCTCTCTCATCACATTTGGGGCCTTTTCATTAATAAAAGAAATGTGTGGTGGTAAGAAGCAAAACTGATGTAAAACTATCAAATTGACCCACACTAGTTTTCTTTTAAACCTACTGATAGTATCAATAGCACCGTCAAGAAACTATCACTAGTACCATCAACAGCATTATGGCACTTTCAATGATTGACATGGATAGAATATTGATAGAGTTGGATTGACAGTGCTACCGATCTCATTGTAATTGTTGACTAACAATATTACCAAAAGTTTTACAAAAACTGACGATCAGTAACACTCAGTTCGTGCATATTTTCAACAGTTGTACGACAAATTAAATATTTGTCCTTGGTGTCAAAATTCCAAATACAGCAGAGCCGCATTCATGTGTTATGGGGAAAAAAAAAACTTACGAAAAAGCGTACTAACTGGCAAAACGTACCTTCCGAAATCACTGAAAAATCCGCCAAACTGAACGGTCCTCGACATCTACATAAAGCGAAGCGCTGCGCGAACCGTTGCAGCATAAGACTTGTGTTTTCATTTTGGCGACTTCTGCAAGGTTACATTCGTGCTCCTCTAAATTTGGCCTGGGTGAGCAACTTTTGTGGATGGAGCATGTTGGCGGGAAGTTTTGATGTGCCCACTCAGCGAGAATCGTTGCGGCATGGCACCATGACGCGTGTCGAACTCGTGGGCTCCTAGTTACCCGACACGTGTGTTGTTCTTTCAAGACGGCATTGGGAAACCAAAACAAAATCGAGCTGGCGGGCAATGCTGAATGCCACGATGCCGCCAGAGCTAAACATAACGTTCACTTTGTGCCGCCTGCAGCAAGGAACGACAGCGCGTTTTTGGCTCATCACCCATTAAAAGTGTGCAGTATACTTTCAATGGCACTATGCCTCACATGCTGTGAAACAGATCAGTGAAGATGCTTATCGTAACCAGTAAAAAGAAGCATAACTGTATGAGGCCATGCTTCATGTTCTCAATAGCGAACGTTGGCGCTGGAAAATCGTACGAAACGGGATGGTATCGACGAGGTTCTACTGTAGTGTGCCTATCAGTTACTCAACACTAACCATGTTTATGCCAAACCAACAAAATTAGTTTGCTTTCTCTATTTTAACCCCTCCAGGGTGCTGTGTGCCCAATTACACATGCCGAAATTGTACATTATAAACAAAAGCACTGATTAAACTAATGATAATGAAAATATGTCGCATGCATCTCGAAACACTTTGATTGGACTTGTGCTGCAAGTTAGATAATATGTGTAAAATGTTTTAGTAAGGCAAGTCTAAAGGCAGATGATGGGCTGCTCGCTCTTGTGTCAGCGTGTTGTGTAGTGGGTTCACTTTCCATGTTTCTGGCAATTTTTTACATTGAGCATCTTTTTCAAGTGGTTGCATATGTGCTTTTTCAGCATGTTCATATCTGATGTTCCTGCAGTGAGCTCTCGCATGAAAGTGTGCATTCTGTGAATTTGACCATACTTGTTGGAAATTTGAAAACTCTTGTCTTTCCTGCAGCTGTACACCTTTCATAATTCTTAGTATGCAAGAAATGTGGTGAAACTATATTTAAGTGAGCATAACTAATTGACGTATGAGGGGGTTCAAATCTTAACATGATAAATGCTATATTAATTGCGGTGTGGTCATTACATTTGTTTTTTCTTGTCATAATTGAACAGCTACACTTGTAACTTAGTGTTAACTTTCTTGCCCTTCAGTTCACTCCTGTTCGAAATTATGTCTATCCAGTAGCTGAGAAGCATGTGTTCTGGTAGTATTGATGTCAGAAGCATGCATTCAATATACTACTTCAGTCACTTCGGAGAGTGGTGTTGTGGAGTTTTGGCTTGGCCTTCATGTAATTCTAGGGAGTTGCTATTCCTTAACCATGGTCGAAACTCCAGGCACTGGTGAACAATGTGTCACATGAGTTTGCGCTGCCATCATGGAACTCTATACCTTGTAAAAACTTCGTTCCTGTAGTAAGGCGGGGTTCCCATGTTCATCGTTTGGCGGTGTGTGCACTGTGAGAAAGCAGAGCATTATGATCATTACCACAGTCTGCATAGCATGTGGCTTGGGACACGCAGGAAAACATTGCCATGTTTATGTTGTGGTGATTATGTGCAGTATGTTGTGTGGTATTGGCAGTACTATCAATAGTTGCTTTGCCATAGATAGATCGGTATCAATTAAAATATCAGTCAGCATGCTCACTTACGAGTACACAGACTCCTACTTGCTCCACACTGATTTCACGAATGTGAGATGATGGAGCATAAGCGACGAAGGGTGTAAATTGAAGCGAGCTTGCACAGGAATGAGTGCTTGTTTAACGGGAGTACAAACGAAAGTTATTAGCGAGGAGTTTGAGTGTATGTGAGTAGGAACGTGACTGACAGTTGGCAAAGTGTGAGTGGACACGAGTGTGTATGTGAGTGCCGGTGAGTGGGAGGACATGTGAGTAGGAGTGTGAGTCGCTGCTGGTAAGTGTGAAAGAAAACAGCTATAAACATGAACGAGTGCTAGTGAGTATGAGTGGGCGTAAGTAGAAATGTCAGTGAGTGCCAAACAGTGCGATTGATTACACAGCCTGCCAAGATATCGGTTAGTGAGTATCCGCCTATTCTGCCAACCTATGGTCAGCAGCATGGATAGTACGGTCGATAGTTCTGAGTCAATAGAACCCAACTGGTCAGCCCAAGTAAACAACTTGCTGCGAGACTTTAGCAGTAGCGGTCTAATTAAGGTGTACTCTCTGGGCAATTACAAATGACTCGCTTCATCTGCCCAGGGGGCAAGAGCAAGTCGGTGGAGCTGGAAGATGTCAAGTTCCACCAGTGCGTGCGACTGTCACGCTTTGAGAACGACCGCACCATCTCCTTCATTCCACCGGACGGCGAGTTCGAGCTCATGTCGTACCGGCTCAACACCCATGTGAGTCATTCGTCCATCTGGGGCTTGAAAGGGATGCTGAACGGTAATGTTGAGTTAATCTAGATTTGGAGATTACTTTTGGAGTATACTTGATATGTAACTAGGCGGCTTCATTCCGATGGAGGTGGAATGCAAAAACAGTCACATTTTGGGCACACATTTTGAACTAGTCCCACTAAAAGGTACTGCATTGAATTAGTTGTTGGGCTCTTGGGGAATTGTGGCTCCATCGCGTATTTACTGAGTGAACAGCTATACAGTAAAGAAATGAAAATGAGGCAAAAATTTACAATCAGTGCTTCGTTAATAGATGTGGACGTCCAGCCTTTGTTGGCATGACATTCTAAGGAACAGTTAGGCGCATGTCTGTGTTAGCACCCAGCTCAGCTGCAGGAAATGCATGGTTTGATACCCACCGCTGGGCACCCACCAGTTTATAAGACAAGTAGTACAAGCAATCCCCAACTAGGCCTCCGGCTTTCCAGCAGTGCAATACTTGGGAGAGGTTCGTACAGACAGCTGTGCTAGCTGTGGAAGAACCAAGACAAACAAAACACCAAAACAACTCGGAAAGGAATCTGCCACTCCCATGCCGCCCACTTCCCTATGGGTGGGTGTCCTTTCCATCCGTCTGGGACTCCCATAGTTGCCGGCCACCAGGCCGAGAGTGTGCTTGTACCTGTTTTACCATTAGGACCTTGCGGCAGCAGTCGTCTGCCTCCCACAGCAGGGGCAGATGCTCGACTATTGCACCAAATCTGTGGTGTGAGAAGGGATATCCAGAGACTTTCACATGTCTCTATAGGGCCTCCTTTTAAGGTGAGAACCCATATAAACAATCGAGTGCCAGGTCAGAGTACATCTCTACCCACTAGAAAAAAAATGGGTTTCTGGCGATATAAGAATTCAAGCCTAGCATCTCCTGCATATGAGGCGGATGCTCTACCATTTCGCTTCTGCTGCAGTTCGTGCTTGTGTATGTCTTTTTTCATGTCCTTTCACTTCTTTAACTTGTTCACTGTGACATGGGTTAGGGGTGGGTCACGGCGGTGCATGCCTTTCCTGTAGCGCTCAAGCGACGTCATTGCTAGAAATCACTGGAGAGGAAAAAAAAACTTGTTGCCTCTGGTTTGATGCGCCCTAGCGCCATCTCATTGCACCTTGAGCACAGCTCCCTGCTGACTCACCAGTGTGTTATAACGCACAGGAATCGAGACTTTCAAAAAGTCTTGCAGCAGTGAATGCGTTAGGCAATTTTTGCGGCAAATGTTGTGCAACGCGTCCCTTCGTCCTGTGCTTAGCCTGCCTGTGTTGTCTGGACGTCCAGGTGAAACCGCTCATCTGGATCGAGTCTGTGATCGAACGCCACGCCCATAGCCGAGTGGAGTACATGGTCAAGGTTGGTATGCCGTTTCTGCCTCCTCATTACCAGTGTTATAGTAATAGCACATTTTTGCTACATCTAGCAAATGTTAGATTAGGCATGTTTATGGGCACTCTGCACAGTGCCTAAGTTGCTACAGGACTATGCTGCTGAGCACAAGGTCACAGTTTCAGCTGCTGGCTTCAGCAGCGGCATTTGAATGAAAAGGGAACACAACACTGCTGGTGCTTCGAGATGGCAGTATACTTCAAAGAGTGCATTATTTGGTGACCTATAGGTAGGCCTGTGAATGTAAAAAAAAATTTAATAAATTGGTTTGCTGTTAACGGCTATAGTTAGCTTGATTACAAGACATGGTCATCAGTCTAAATTACTGGCAAACAGCAAAGGAAGACACCATTAATTTCTCATGGCCTGACGTACAACACTAATACACCCAGTACTACTATGTGATCTTTCTCATATTTTTCCGTGCTCACATACTGTTTCATGCCTGCTGTTAAAAATTCAAAGTGTTCCCCGTCTGCCACCGTTGCTGTGAATGGTCCGGGCTAACACGCCCAGATTCGGATCTTGTATGCCTACCCAAATACCTGAGAAAGTAGATTGGGAAAAGTCACTTCTGTAGCTCAGTCGGTAGAGTATCACATTTACATTGCACAGGTTGGTTTGACTCTTGCCAACAGAAAGCTGTGTTTTCATACACTTCCATTTTCCATTTACTTAGTATTTCTATATTTCAAGTTGAAAAGCATGGTTAAAAATCGCCTATGCTTTCCAAAGCTTGAGTGTCTGTTGTCTTCATGCCATCATTGTAACTGTTTTTATTCTTGCCACCCCTTATGTAACGCTCCATTTATTGGAGCCTTTAAGGTAATAAAATGAAATGAAATGAAATAAATAGTTAGTCTTTTGTGAATATTAATATTTTTGAACAATCTATAGAATATTACTCTATTCAGTGTTTGCTTCAGATCAAATTTGAATAGTATTAGGAATATTTTTATTATTTGGAATGAATGAACATCAATTTTAAATAATGTTCAATGAAAAGTTTCAATTTTGATGAACCAATCACCTTGCCATTGACCCGGTTTCTAGACAAAACAAGCCAGAGATGAAGCCACCGTGCCAGTGACTGAGTTTTCCAATTATCTAAGTTTCGAATAAGTGGTGTCCAAAACATGGCCTCTTAGTTGACCAGAATAATTTGACTAGAGTTACCGTTTGCTTCGAATACAAATCGAACTTGAAATTTTCTCTTTGCCCATCTTTATAAAAAGTCGAGCCCCTTAATTTCTCTTATTCTTCTCATTGTTTACATGCACTGTTTCTTCAGCAGGCCTATATCATATGGCTGTCATGAGTTTAGAATATTTTGCTTTATATTTGTAATTATTTATGTTCTCTTTGAGGCGTGACATAACCGCGGCTAACACCTTGTCGGTCTTCAACTGTGCAGGCCAAGAGTCAATTCAAGCGGCGGTCTACTGCTAACAATGTGGAGATTGTGATCCCGGTGCCACACGACGCAGACACGCCCAAGTTCAAGACAACCGTGGGCAATGTAAAATATGCACCCGAGCAAAACGCTGTCATCTGGAGCGTCAAATCCTTTCCCGTATGTACCTTTTCTGGACTTCTAAGTGTAGTAGAGTTCCGTTCATTCGACTCTGGTTAATTCAATCCCGGCTGGCACCCATGCATTTATGTGGGCCCATACTTTTGTTATTTTGATCCTAAAATTGACCTTCGCCAGATAATTGCAGGATACTATTGTAGGATACAGTATTGTAGGATACTGACCGCCATTGAGCAACACATATCTGACTCTTGCCCATTTTTCTTGCTAAAATATCGGTTGTGCATTAGATTTGTGCATTGTTTAGGAGCTTTTGGGAATATCCTGCATCGGGGGTCCTGAACCACACCTCACGCTTGGTGAAACAATGCAGTCGGTGAATACTAGCATACGCTGCTGTGAACACCTTCAGCCACATTTTGTACGTTCGCCAACCGTTTATTCGGACCTCACGGGGACTGCGGAAATGTCAGAATAAACAGGTGTCCGAAAAAGCAGATTAAGGAAAAAAAAAAAGAAATGCTTTATTTCCACGCAATTATTTCGGCTCGGCAGTAGGCTTGAAGAAATCGTGAATGCGCCGTTGCACGCTGTCCCGTTTACGCGCAATCAGATATGCCTGAATCTCGGAGAGGGTCGTATGGTCACTATAGGCGACTGAAAGCACAGTCACTGCTTGTACATGCTCCGCATGCGACGGCAGCGCAGCACATGATGCGTCATTTTCCAACTTGAAGTCATCGTCCGGCGGCGCAGCAGAAACCTGACGAATGATCTTGCCATTGTCGAGTTCTGCACATGTCAGTACAGCAGCATCAGAACCCGTGAAACTGTCAAATTAGACGGTGTCTGGAATTGCAGTGCAACCACTGCTCAAGTCTTGGCAGAAGATTTTTGGCGTCACTAGGGAGCACATCGGAAGGTGACAAATCCTAGGCCTCCAGGCACCCGCTTGCCGGCATTCCCCAGCGCAGTCTGTGCGGGCACTGTCAGTGCTATTAGACACTTGACGCGATGTTTCCGTATGCCACGTTGCATCACTGCAACCTCAACACAGCACATAAAGCAAACATCATCATGCCGTCATGCCGACACCAGTTGCACAAACGAAAAATGTGGCCTACTTGCAGTGTCGTGCATGAAGAAAGAAACAGATCAGCTGCTGGACTGTCTTGACATGGCTTACTAAGCTGAGACCAGAACTGCTTTAGCTACGAACCAGGCAGAAACGATGATGATGAGCGGGAATTTGCAGTAGCGCCACTTTGTATGGCAGCAAGGAAGCTCCGTCCAAAACAAAAATGGCGTTCAGCAAGTCGAACCATGCACCGGTCAGACTCGGTGCATGGTGCTCTCGATCGAGTTGGCTCAAGGAGTGTCCGAAAAATCAGACGAGAGCTTGCAAGGTGTTCGAACTTTCGGCAGTTGTTTTACATTATGGTCTATGGGGAGAATGGCGGTGCCGCGAAGCAGACCGAATAATCGAGCATGTCCGAATTTTTGGAGTCCGAAAAATCAGTCGGCGACTGTAGTCGTGCACAATAAATAGAGCTCACAAACGGAATGTGAAGTCGCCTTTCCCTCAAATACTCTCTTTTCAAACAAGGCCTTCTCCTCACCTGCTTTGAGGCTGTGGGCAGCTTGTATACGTTGTCATATGCAAGATCTTCATAGACAGCTTCTATTGGCTGATAAGCCGACATCAGTAAAGAAGGACATTTGGATCAGTCTGTTTCTTACTACTGTTACTGTGTATATTTATTGACACAGTTGAACAAACAGGCTAAAGTAAGCGAAAATCTTCTGATGAATTTCGATAAAAATTACATACTTCTGGAAGAAGCCAACTCTCGCATTTTGCCACCCTGCTTATCAGTGTCATAGCCTTTTGGTCTCATTGATTTTGATTAGTTTTGAACACTCAGCTAGTTTCAAACCATGTGAAACTTAAGGTCATACAACACGTACATTTTCCAGTGCGCGCTCACTTCTGGCCGCCCCTGGTTGGACGCCTTGGCAGCGATCACTTTGTAGTGACCTATAGACAGCACTTGACAATGCATTCTTGCAGATAAACATAAATACTTTAGAAAATGGATGGGAAAACAACGCCGCGGTAGCTCAATTGGTAAGAGCATCGCACCGTATGCGAAAACGTGGGTTTGTGCCCCACCTGTGGCCATTTGTTCTTTTTGTCCACTGCAGCCCAGTAATGCAACCCATTGATTTATCGATTTGTTAATTCAATTAATAAGTACAAGTAATTTCCCCTATGCTGTTCTTGACATCTTTGTTTGTTGGCTTCTTATGATTTGTTTTTGCTGCAAAGTATTTCTAACATAGCCTAGTTTAATTTCAACTGCCATTTCTCGACTTCGATAAAACATATTTCAGGACCCCTTTAATTTCTATGTTAGTTTCCTACTTTGGACACACAGAAAGTGGGTGCACATTTGGTTCAGGGTTGTTAGGATCTGGAAAATACTGCCAAATGAATCAGCAGCATGTTTGGTGTTTTTCTGCATCTTGTTTCATTCGACGCACCGGATAATTAGATCGAATTTGTCGGTCCCCTCAGGGTCGAAGTAATGGAAGTCGACTGTTTGGGCAGCTACCTGTCCACCCACTGTGATTGTATCCACATGAAAGGATTGGGGTAGGCTATGCCACAATCGAAGTGAAGGGAAGCGTAGCAGGGGACGGCAGAAAGTTACGTGGGCGGATGAGATTAAGAAGAAGAAGATTAAGGTTGCAGGGACAACATGGCCACAACCAGTACATGACCGGGGTAGTTGGAGAAGTACGGGAGAGGCCTTTGCCCTGCAGTGGGCGTAGCCAGGCTGATGATGATAATGATGATGATGATGCCACAATCTCATAAAACGAATTTTGAGCTGTTTCAGCTGTGCCCAAATAGACAGAGTGTACCAATCAGGCGACGTGAATAGCCTCCTTTTTCACATTTGAAGCCATGCTGCATTTGAAGTGCATTTTGAACGGCTCGCGACTATGATGAAGTCTCAGTAATTCGAAATCTCTTGATCGTATGGACGGCTAATTCGAAATGGTCTGTTTGGCTGGGCAAAGATCACAGGTCTCTGAATAGGGAAAAACTGTCACAAATTCGAATTCCTAGAACCATGCTATGGCTATTTCAAACCAAATTTCTCTGCTCTCACGGACCGTCCGCCTTTTGGACAAATGTGGGCCAAAGGCCAAAGTTTAAATTGAGCCCTTTAGCTTCGTGTTATGCGTTAGGCCCATAGCGCACACAGTGCGTCTCCACAAAACTGATGTAAAGTGCTGCGTGAGCAGCATTTTAGCATACTGTCATTGCATTCAAGGCTTGAGCGAGTAAGCAAATTAACGATACAGTAAAGTGTTCGGCTTTTAAGGCATTCTGCATCGCCAGCAAATGACCAGTGCTAAAGTCTGTAGCATTATCTGATGGGCACATAGTCCACAGGTCACACTAATGTGATTATCCTTCCCTTTGCATTCTCAGCTTGAATTACCTGCACTTGCTCATATTGGATCCTTAATTACCGAGACAATGCTTCCAAAAATATACGTTGTAAGGCACTAGGTCTTGGTAATGGTACAGTCGCTGACCCGGACAGCTTCAAGGAAATTCAGACACATTGCAGCATATGGCTTGAGAATTCGGACTTTGTCTTGCTTCACCTACATGACCGCATGCCAGTTCGGCCATTAAGTTGACCAAGTTGACCATTAAGTTGAAAAGCAATATTTTGATACGTTGTCAGTGCCGCTTTGATCCCGAAAGTGACAGTCTCCGCACTCAATCTAGTCATAGCCGACTCTGCCCAAACGACAGCGCAAACCAATCCAAGTCGCTACAAGTTGTGAAGGACTGCATTAGAGTGCATTAGAATAATACCGCATTCGTGGTCTATCGCACAAGTTCCACACATCCATGTTTCTTCCTTTACATGTTAAGCTTGGTTTTAGGTGACTTCGTTGATTGCTATTACAAATTTTTATCGGTCATAATCATCAAGCAGCTTTAAATGGCGGTAGCTCCATTCTCGATGTGTCCGTGAAGAGGGCGGCGATTGAGTGAGGGAACTATCAGACAGTGGTTGTTTCGAAGAAACCTGCAACTGCAATCATACAGCTATCACAGCATGGCCTGTCTCACTTTAAGTTGTAGGAGATGGGGTTTGGTGCATTTTGAGACCCTAGTTTCATCTGTCTGTAGCGACAGCCATGACAATAGTTAAAATACACACTGACTAGGTCGCACGTAAGCATATGTGCACGTGCACAGCAACTCATTGACAAGCTTTTCTGGCTGTTTGTGAAATATAGACTTCTGACGAAATTCGACATTTCAGACTGTATTTATGCGGACTTTTAGGCGGTCATCACTGACTCCAAATTATTGAGCGGTGTTGCAACTTGGGGTAGCGTTTAGGCTAGGGATCCTCCTGGCACAGGGATGAGTATGTTCGGGAGTAGGAGTGAAAGATAAAGGGTTTATTTCACATTATTTACACTGGCTCCAGATGTGGAAGTCCACTCTATGTAGGAGCGCTTTTAATGTCTGAGCTCACTACGTCGTGTCTGAGCACATATCAGCACATGTCAGGACACACATATCTGCAGGCGTCAGGACACACACTGCACCAAGGGTGCCCGCTTTTAAAACAGTCGTCTTCCCTAGGACTAGGGAATCTGATGACTGGGTCTCGGCCAATCCCAATCATCAAATCGTTCACAAAATCCCTCCCACGGTGTTGCGCCGTTCAGCTGGATTCTACTTCCAATGTTGCGTGATCCCCCTCGCATACGAGGCAATCATGTGGCAATTTGGGAAACCAAAGTCGACGCAGTTCCCATGAAAGTCTTCGATGTTTGCCCCCTTGCATCAATTAGTGGGCTTCCTGCGACGGTCAAGTTGTAAGGGTCAGGAAACTGGCCTTCACCGTAGTTACCGCTTCCACAGAGGGTTGTGGTTGTTGTCACGTTGAAGTGAGCTCCTTTGTTTGCATGTCACAGTCTATGTCGGGCCCCATCGCTGTCTGGACACGTGCTGACGAAGTGACTGCCTTGTAGGCAGTACCTAAGGAACGTCCATTGCTGTTTTGAGAAGTAACAGCAGCTACTGTGTTTTACTGTGCATATTATTGAGCAGAATATTCAAAGGAGCTCTCCTTTGTTCAAACTCTGTCTGTTTTATTCTAATAATTTTACATTCTCCTTAGAGTTCAAATGAATGAGGTTCCACTGCGGTTTATTTGTGGCGCTCTCCAGGAGTTGAGGCTTCACACTGTAAATGAGGACTGACAGCCGCCTAACCCTTTATTGATTAGTGTTGCCTACAGGCAACATACCAGAGAGAGAGCATAAACTTTTATTTTCAAATCAACAAGATTTGAGTCGTCTCTTTAGAGGGTCAGGGCAGCCGCCGCGGACGCGGTTCCACGGTGGATGCCCATACCATACTGGAAAAAAAATGTGTTTTTTGCAGAGTTTCAGTATCGAGTGTGAAGTTTCTGACTAAATGTCTTCAGGCAACATTGAATGACAGGCAGCAAGCTTCATTTGTTGGTTTGGAGCAAAACACTGGATGAGGAAGAAAGTCTGGCATGCTACTGACTGTCTTTTGAAAGCAAGGTTGGAAGAGATGCAGCAATGCAACATGTCCAGCTGCACTGGTGTTGCACATGTGATGTTTTTCCATGCACTCTCAATTCCATTAACTTATCATTTCTTTAATTCAGTTATTACAAGTAATTTCCCCTGTGTTGTCCTTGGTGTCTGTTTGGTGGCTTCTTATGACATGTGATGTAAAGCAAATGAAATGTGCACCTATGGCTCACATATGATAACTGTCTACACAAATTGAACACGGAGCACTTGGTGGCTTGGGGTGAAGCCCACTTCCAGTTTCTTGCCTGGGGCTTTACCCCTATTGGTGGAAAAATTTCCGCAAGATATTTTTTTTCTTTTTGTTGATCATGCATATTCTTGATGTGTTTTGCATTTAGATACAAAATAAAATATTTAGGGGTTATTTATATGTGTTGTCTTTAAAAGCCAGGAAACTGAAACGCAGTATCTTTTTCAGTACTAGTTTATGGGTGGGAAGCCTTAATTTTATATGTCCTATTGCAGCATAGAGCTGAGAGGCTCGTTCAGGTTTCTCTCTGCATTGAGCTTAAAGTTAGCCTTTCTATGCATGCTGCCACACTCTCCACCTGGCTGGAGGAAAGGGCAGCTTGGTAAGTGCTCTCGTCACCCCCGCCCCACTTGCAGGGTGGCAAGGAGTACCTCATGCGGGCGCACTTTGGCCTCCCCAGCGTCGAGAGCGAGGAGACGGAAGGGCGCGCACCAATCCAGGTCAAGTTTGAGATACCCTACTTCACCACCTCCGGTATACAGGTCAGCACCCATCGTTTTCTTTGGCTGCTTGTTGTTCTTCGGCTTATGTGTGCGCACACTTATGTGCACATTGCACCTGCGAGGATAGCCCAGCAGTGGCTGTGGTATTGCACCGCTGAGCTCTAAGTCACAGGCTTGATCCCAGCCACATCGGCCGCATTCTGATAGGGGTGGAATGCAAAAACGCTTGTGCATCGTGCGTTGAGTGCAAGTGCACATTAAAGAAGCCCAGCTGGCCGAAATAATCCATGGTCCCCAACTGCGGTGTATCTCATAATTAGATTGTGGTTTTGGCAAATAAAACCTCACAGTTTAAATTTTTTTCTATTGATTTTCTCGTTGTACCAAGTTTCTTGTTGCGCCTGCTACACTGCTAATAATTATTCATTCAAGCGCGTTGGTGCTATGTGCCGACAGCTTTGTGTGTGTGTTTATTTGCTCATTTCCTCGGATCGTTTACAGTCGTTAATTTCATTATCAAACGTTGGGTAAGTGCTGGCAACAAAAAATGAGAAAAAAAATTCAGGAACACCTTTTGTAGAAAGAATTGATTACGCATTGCTCTGCAGGTGCTCTGGGAATGAAAAAAGAAGGACCCATGAGAAAGACGAGGAACACGAGTGCCCCTTAGGGGCTGTTGTTAATCAGGGGGATGTGTTGAAAAACATAGCTTTTTTCACTGCTTTTACAGAAACCAGATCACTGCATGTATACCGGGTGGCTCAAATCTCACACGAACGTCATAGAGAATTCGAGAACGACATCTTCCTCCCACAGAAATAAACAGTCTTTTTCATTACTTTTCCGCGAAAGATGCCTCCAAAAATAGTTCCATTCTGCTTGTGCTTTCACTTGTGTGTCTATCTTTTGTTGTTGTTATCGTTGTCTCTGTAGTTCAGCTTAGGTCCCTGTATTCATTTTGAACACCTGAGGGTGTCTAGTATGCACCCAAAGATCAGTGCAGTAGTGCACTTGCATTCCAACCTCGTTGGAGTGTAGTTGCCAGGGACAGGATTGAAATCCACAATTTTGCTCACAAGGATCGAACGTCACGAGACAGCGTTTCCCGTTAATACAAACACCCCACATGGTCTACATTAACCTGAGCTCTTCGTTGCAGTGTGTATTAAGAGGTTCAGTCAAACCTCGTTACAGCAAACATGAATACTATACCAAATGCATGGCTATTCTGAACTGTCACTGAAAGTTTAGAGAATTCGCATGCATTTAAGAGTCATTATTGTGAGCTCGCGTGAGTGCATTACTGATATACCGTTGAGCCTGCTTAATATAATCGTGATAGTTCCATGTAAGGCGGTCACTATATCAGCAGTTCATTATAGTATGTGTACCCATTTTCAAAATGTTCAAAATTTAAGGACACTGAAGCTAGTATCGGCAGTTTCAATTTGGCACCACTTTGGTGGGAAAAATGCATTTTCCAAATCTGGCACCCTTTGCGCCCAATTGCTAGTTCTTCATAAAAAGAAAGAATCAGTATTAATTCGCAACGCCCATCTTTTTTGAAAAACTAAATGCGGCTTCTACCTCTATAAAAACGGCGCCCTGTTCCAACCATCTATCATTTTAAAATTGCAAGCGCAGCTGTTGCCATTCGTTTTCTGAAGGAGGTTGTGATATATTTTACTGTTAGTGGGGCTTGAGTGGATTCTGAATAAGAGAGTCAAATATTCTATTTGACAGGAAATGCAGAATACCACGCCGTGCTGCCATTTCGCAGTTTGGTTATGCTTGCATACTTTGAAGGGCTTATTCCTATTGCTATTTTTTTTTTATGCGCAAGCATTTCTATGCCTACCCAGCGAGGAAACCTGCCTGTCCATCCTTCACGTAAGATGATCACTTTTAAAATAGGGCCTGCAGCAGCGAGCGAATTTGCCTTCGTGCTAAGCAGTGAGAACACAACACACACAAAGCTATTGGCACTTGGTGCACTCTGTCCCCATCGCAGATTGCTTTCAAGATAGGGCCCGCACAGCCGCGCTTTTTACGCAGCCGCTGCTGGAGTATGGTTGGTCATGGTTGATAATGGCTCGATGCGGATGGATAAGGTGCTAAATAGCGATAACGGCTTATAATTGTCGGAATGTCATCAGCGTACCTGGCACTGCCACCTGCAGTAGTTTGCTTGTGTCATCAATTTACTTTGTGCTGCTGTCCGCAGCAGTTCATGTCACTGCAGCGCTGTCGTTTATACTGGTTGGATCAAGTTTCAGAATATTGATAATGACACCGGGCTGCGTGGAGATGAGCAAGTGGCACAATGCTTATGCATACTTAGACAACTTCCAGAGGAGTTTCTGCATGACTGTTTTTCATTTCACCAGCCCTCTCTTTTTGCCAAATCTTGGTTTTAAGTGTTTATTTAAAACGCTTCAAAAATGCTTCAGAAAAATTTGTTATATCTGCCCACACTTTGAATTGGTAGAGTGAAAAAATATTAAGCACTAAGACTCATCATTATTTGATGCAGTGAAGCTAATCTCTAGTGAAAAGTAGGGGTATGCGAATATTCGAAATTTCGAATACGAATCGAATATTTTCCTTATTCGAAGCGTATTCGATTCGAGAAATGCATATTTGTAAATTCCCGAATATTCGAGGACGGCCGAATAATGGTCGAAACGGCGAATATTCGGACAGACTGTGAATAATTTAGCAAGTAACGAATTATATGCTTGCTCCACATTCTCCTAAGAAAATGTTTATTCACTGAGAGCTTCACATGATCCGCTCATTATCTGTATGCTCTGCATCAAGATGGCAAATTGGGCCAGTTGGTTGGGATTCATAGTAAGGTTTGTTACAGCGCAACACAAAACAAGGACAAAAGAAGGTACCAAACGACGACACAGCGTTACAGCACTGTGATCGTAAGTGCTGTAATGAACCTTACTATGAATGTGTGCGCTCTGTTCCAGTCTATCTGCATCAGGCCCGTGAGACATGATCAGTTTCGACTTTTTTTTTTACCAAGCTTTATTCCAGGGCTCTCTCATAACAATATATGATGTACTTTCGGGCTTTGTAAGTATGCACAATAAAATAAGCACCTAGAAAATGTTACCTGCACAAATGTTGTCACAGTGCATAGAGAGCCCTTACTTTGTGAACATGTTGAGCTGTCAATTTTCCTTCGCGATAATCTCTAACAAGCGTTTACCTGACAGAGCATTACCTGGCATTACCTGAGTGCATTACCTATAATGAGTGCCTCTTTAACCTGAAGCAACCTCGTAAAATGCAATATTATTTTTAAAAGGGTAATAAAGCTATTGTTACCTTGTTTTGCAATATTTTAATACCACACATATATTCGATATTCGATTCGATATTCGAAGACAGTTTTTCGCCTTATTCGTATTCGATTCGTATTCGAAAATTTCAATATTCGCACACCCCTAGTGAAAAGTAAAACCACCCACTTGTGCCACTATTCAAATAATAGTTTTGATTGAAAGAAATACTAAGGGTACTTACAAATTATTAAATAAATTACAAAAATACCAAAAACGCCACTGTTACCTTGGGAAGATGCTCGGTAAGTCAAAAATGACCCAAAGACCAACAACGGATGCTGATTTGAAGCTTCTGCGCTAACTCGCCGTGATGTCATGGATTTTCACAGAGCTTGCTCAGACATAGTTCAATTTTTTTGCTAGAAGATTAACTTCATTGTATTCTAAAGGAACCTGAGATTGAACAGAACAAATTTCAAGGATTTCTCCAACACCACAATGACCCAAACATGCAAAAATACTTTGAAATTTGTGATGTTCATACTTGTGTGCCAGCACTTTGGTTTCAAAGCAAAAATTGAGAAAATGAGAGCTTAGCCTTAATTTTCCAACCAACCTGTTCCCTCGGAATTAATGAAAGTAGAGTTTAGAAAAATACTTCATTCTAGACTGATATTGTGTTTTGCTCTTATAAGCTGAAGTTTAACAAGAGTAAGAAATCTCACATTACGTTTGTGCAAGCATGGTACTAGAAAGTTTTAGAGGAGGGGCTCCAATCGTTTGGGGCCCCAAGCCACTCTGCATGCACGAGATGCAAAGTGTTAATAAAAACTTAGAGCGCTAAAAACACGAAAGACGTAGAGAAAGAAACACACACCACAGGCGCTCTGGTGGGTGAGCACGTGTGGTGTGTGTTTCTTTCTCTACATTTTTTGTGTTTTTAGTGCTCTAAGTTTTTATTAATGTGTGTTACCAACTAGCCCACCTAGCCATCCTTTTGCAATGCAAACTGTGTTTGGGTTTTGCATTGGGCACACTATTTCACTGATTTAGTGGGAGGCTCAAAAGCTTCCCTTCAACAAACATGGCGGTACCCCGGCTCTAACCTAGCACCAAGATGGGTTCGATTCGTGGTAACGCGTGAAGTTTGCAAGCTAGGAGAAGTGACTGTGGTTATAGCTTTCTCTCAACTAGCATGTGTTAAGAAGATTGATTCATTAGACGCTGCTGATTCCGAATTCGATTGTCGATATTATGGCTCGTAGGCCTGACACGGCTTAGCTTGGCTGGTGACGGCACCTAAAGTTGGTTACTGAAAACTAAGCACAACTGATTGTTTGCTGCTAATAGAATAACCTCTAAATTATAATTTAACGTGGAAACTCACACATCAAAATTATTCTTGTTATCAGAAAATGGTGTACTTTATTTAATCATTTATGATAGCTTTTCTTTGACACCATAATGGCCCTGCAAGCGCAAGACGCTATTTGCAAACACAAAGCCCTATTCTAAAACTCTTCACTCCTGCGTGCCCCAATGCTAACACCCACAAAGCTCTTCGGGACCCCAAACTTTTGGGGCCCCTAATCTACCACTCTCTACTATCCATTAATGAACAGCAACATCTTACGGGCAACACATGTGTTTTAGATGTTTGTGTCATCCTTTATCTTTGTACCTTCTATAATGGTTACTGCATGCATCACATAACATTTTTTTTCTTCATTTTCCACTCTTTATAGCTCAAATATGCACTTCACAGTTGATTTATGGCAATATGATGATGCTTGCCTGGAACATTAAACAAAGCGAAGATGTGACCTGCTGTTGTCCTTTCTCCAGGTGCGCTATCTGAAGATTATAGAGAAGAGTGGCTACCAGGCGCTGCCCTGGGTTCGCTACATCACACAAAATGGAGACTACCAGCTTCGCACCAACTGAACACTGGTAGACAATAAAACGCAGTCAGTTAACCATGCAACTACTTGGACTATGTCTGGTCCATGGCTGGTTTACCTATACATATGGCATTTACCAGCACACTAAGGAGTGTCTTGACATCCACGATTCCAAGAATGACACCGTGTGCTTGCCAAGGATGAAAACCCTTATGACCTAATTTTTACAATGTCACATTATGATATGGGCTTGTAATCTGGGTTTCCAGTTACGATTTCATCTGTCATACGACCACTGATATTGGGCATGTGTGTGTGTGCCAGCCAGGGCTCATGCAGTTCCTTGAAAAGCTTGAAACCCCTTGAACTTGAAGAGATTGTTTTCAAGGCCTTGAAAGTCGTGGAATTTTGGCACATCCTTGAAAATCCTTGAATTTCCTGAATTTTTATTTTTAATAAACTTCCAGTGATTGTATTTGATAAAATTGCAACCCACCTGAATTCCCGCTGCGATTTTGTTATTGGGTGTAAGTTTCGTACAAAGTCAAGTAAGCACATGACTAGCAGACGCTCGTGAACGTCTGGCCACAAGGACGCTGGCTTGTCCACCGTTTCCTCTCACCCGTTTCCTGTGTTACTTTCCAGTTGAGTAGACAAATGGCCGCCACTGTGTGTGCGGTTGCACGGTCGCATCGTGACATTTTGTGTGGGTTTAGCGCTTGCGTGTGCGGTTGTGTCGTCACGTTTTATGCATGTGTAATGCTTATGCGTGCGGGTGCGGTTCCATCGTGACATTTTATGCACCCGTAGCAGTCATGTGTATGTGCAGTTGTATCGTGAGATTTAGTGCATGTGTATGGTGGTATCGTGACATTCTGTGCATTTGCAGCATAGCGTGTGCCAGTAAACGTGCGTGCAAACAATGCCCGGAAAGCGCAAATTTCAGCGGTCGTGGCTGAACAACAACAACTACCGAGAGTGGCTTGTGCCGGACATGCCATATCCGCACAAGGTACATTGTAAAGTTTGCTGTAAGTGTTTCGATATCACTGCCATGGGGGAGTCGGCACTAAAAAGCCACCTAAAAAGTGCAAAGCATAGAGAGCACATGCAAGCCGCCGGGAGTATCTGCATGATAAGCATCTTCCTGACGATATCTGAATGTCAAGCGAATTAACCACAGCTACTGCCATCGCAGTCAAACTTGATGGATGTGTGCAAGAAGCATGAACTTGTGACGGATGCAGAAATTCTGTGGACATTGAAGGTTATAACATTGCGCCATTCATATCATTTGTCATCACAGGTGAATGAATTGGTGAATGAATTGTTTAAGAGGATGTTTGTAGACAGTGAGGTGGCACAATCTTTCACATGCGAAGAGCAGAAGTGCTCGTATATCGCGTGCCATGGTTTGAGGCCATTCTTTCTTTCCTCTCTGCAGCGGGAAATAGAGAACAGCGACTACTATGTTGTCTTGTTCGACGAGTCTTTGAATGAGAATTGCCAGCAAAAGCAAATGGACATTCATCTAAGGTACTGGGATGCATCACAGTACGCTACTTCACATCTGTGTTTAGGGCCATGTCAGGGCTGAAGACCTGCACGAAAAACTACTTGGTGCCTTAGAACCACTTCCATTACATAAAGTAGTGCAGCTATCAATGGATGGACACAATGTGAATTTCAAGGCATTCAAAGGACTGCAGGAGCACCTACAGAAGAACTATCAGGTGAGGTGCTTAGACTTGGCAGATGCAGCTTGCACACTGTGCATAATGCCTATGCCGCATAATGCCGCTCGTTTCATCCACTCATCATATTCCTTTGATATCAGCGTTTCCTCCTTAAAAACTGCATCTGCATTATCCCCTTATCGCTCCGTCGTCGCATTGCCAGCCTATCTCTATTTCACATTCTTTCATAGCCCTATGCGCATCACACCTTATATCTTTCCCCCTACACGCATATTTCACCGCACCAGCAATCAGCTACAGGTTGCCCGTCCATGATCAAGCACAGTCACGTTTTCAAATTCTTTTTTTCCTCGCACAGCTGCAGACTGGAACGGCCTTCCTAATGATGTTGCTGTCATTATGTGCCCATCGAAGTTCGTCGAAAATGTAAAACACTTCCTCTTATTGTGACTAGGTATTTTTAGTCTTGCCACCCCTTATGTAACGCTCCATTTTTGGGGCCTTTAAGGTAATAAAATGAAATGAAATGAAAGGCAGGTCTTACAGCAAGCAAATGGAGCTTGGACATTTTGCTCTCAAATATGTGTATGTTGTTTCTTGATGCACCTGCCCTGGGAGAGGACTTTGTAGCATTCACCAGACAAACGCTGTTTCCTCTCAAGTTCTGTGCGAATCGGTGAATTGAGAACATCCCGGTGATAGAGCGGGTTCTGCTTCTCTGGCCTCACTTGAAAGAGTATGTGGAAGTGGCAAGAAGCAAGGAAGTGAACCTTCCCAAGTGTGCTTCTTTTCAGAACGTTTGTGACTTTTGCTGTGACCCACTACTGGTAGCAAAGCTCAAGTTTGCACTTGCTATTGCGATGACCCTCCAGCCATTTTCGACACACTTTCAGACAGATAAGGCAGCTATGTTCTTGGCAACGGACCTTGAGAATATTGTCAGAAAACTGCTAACAAAGTTTCTCAAGTCTTCTGTTCTCTGTTCATCAGTGGGATTCACTGGCCTCCTGAAGATTGACTTTGAAGATTTAAACAGCCATGTGCCATTCATTAAGATAGATGTTGGTCATACAGCTGACCAGCTTCTTAAATGTCACAAAGTAAGTGTGAAAGCTGCATTTGCATTTTGCAAGCAGTGCAAGCAGTTTCTTCTAAGTGTCACAAATAAGATACTGGAGAAGAGCCCCCTGCGATATCCCATTGTGAGAGGTCTCTCTTCACTAGACCCCAGGCTGGATGAGTGTCTGGAAGGCTTAAAGAAAGTTCTGGATGCACTCATTTCAGCAGAGAGAATCCATGAACATTCAAGGGATACTGTGCTTGCACAGTTCATTGAGCTGCTACAGGAGCGCAAACATGAGTTGCATCTATTTGAAAGGAGCTTGCATACACTTGACAAGTTTTTCTATGAACTTTTAAAGGTTGGCTCAGCATATGCTGAGCTTTGGAGGATTGTAAAACTGCTGCTTACACTTAGTCATGGCCAAGCAAGTGTGGAGAGAAGATTTAGCATGAATCGCCAGGTTTCAGTAGAGAACATGAAAGAAGTGACTCGCATTTCACAGCGCATTATCTGTGATGCTGTAAACGTAGCAGGTGGCATTTTCAATGTGCCCATCACAAAGGAATTGAGAGCATCTGTGGCTTCTGCAAGGAACCAATACCGTGCCTTTTAGGAAACAGAAAAAGCAGGAGGATGAAGATGCAAAACAGGAAGAAATGCTGCATTGATGAAGAGATTGATACTCTCAGAAGGAAGAAAAAGAAACTAGAAGCCACTGTTGCAGAATCAACAGCTTCAGCAGACTCAAATGGAGAAAAAGCGGAGGCAGCCAGTGACCCGACTTGCATCATAAAGTCAAACAGCCTAAGAAAGACTGCCAAGAGCAAGCGGCAGGATATCTTGGACATTAACATAAAAATTCAGAAGCAAAATGAGGCCGCATAAGGACTGAGTGAGTGTTTACTTGGTAGATCTTCGTTAGCAAGTAAGTGTTTGCATCTTCGAACACACTGAAAGTGGTCATCCGTGTAACTCAAACAATGATAAGAAGCGATCGAAAAAGGAAATACCGCTGGAGCCGTCATTGTGTCTGAAGACAAGTTTCCTTGTTAAAACGTTGGCTCTAGTGACAATCCCCTTTTTCAGTGAATTCTCATCATTTCAAGCCTCTGTCTACCCCTAAACATTTGTCTTATTTGGATTTATAACAGGGAATGTGGTCCTTGAAAATCCACACATAGGGCATTGAAAGTCCTTGAAAACCTTTGAATTTTTGTCATATACACCAGCATGAACCCTGGCCAGCTGTCCTAGCTAAATGTTGCCAACAAGTAAAAAGGGACAGCATTGTGCAAGCGTCGATCATTGTATGCTGACGCACATTTTTACGCCAACTACGAATATCTTTTCATTCCGAAAAAAAAAAAGAAAGTAATTTATAAGTATTACTAGCTACTGTTGCCAACCGATAATTTGGACTCAGGATCGACAAAGATGAATAACCGGGAGTCCTAAATACCACATTCACCTGAAATTAGGTGACTTTACCAAAACAGGTGTGCCACATTATCGGATTGTCACTTTCGGGGATACCTTCAATTTCGTGGGGCTAGTACAGGAGGCATCGGCGTGTACTAGTTATAGCATACTTAGCACGGCGCCAAGCACACTACAGTAAAATCTCGTTACTACGAACCCAACATTAACGAATTTCTGAAATGTATGAATATATTAAAAATCCCCACCAGATTGCCTATATTTTCAATGTGAAAATATTTCAGAACTACGAATTTCAATACAGCGCATATTTCAGAATAACGCACATAGTTTATTTCCCCTTCATAGCCAAAGAACATCGGTATTATGAATTCGGCTATAAGTAACAGCACCGCAACTCTCGCGTGAAGCAGAAACCGCAAGTGCAGTAGCTACCATCATCACCATGTCAAGTGCCAACTGCTTCACCACTAACTTCAGCAAGAACTTCACGACAAAGGTTTGGTGGGGTTTACGCGAGATCCAACGATGAATGCAGCTAGCGATGACGCCAAGAAGCAGCGAAAGCAGTTTTCACTGCAAGACAAATTGGACGTACTGCAGTAAATTGACGCAGGAAGAAAGCAAATCGACGTGTGCAGACAGCGCGGAATTGCCCCATCGACCGTCGCGACCATTTTGAAAGACCGAGACAAGATTGTCAAGCTTCACCAGGAATCGCTCCTACAAGGAAACGGCTGAGACTGGGAAACATTCAAAATGTGGACCAAGCTGTTCTCACATGGTTGAAGATTCCAGAGTGCAAGACGTCCGTGTGTCTGGCCCAATGCTCCAAGAAAAAGCCTGTGAATTTCCCGATGCACTTGAAATAACTGGGTTTGACACCAATGCGAGTTGGCCTTTTCGTTTCCACCAAAGGAACACAATAACTTGGAAGGTAGTCTCAGGTGAGGAAAAGGCTGCTGATAGAGAAGGCGAGGATTCCTGGAACAATGATTGTTTTCTAGAGGTGGCTGAATCGTACTCTGAAGACGATATTTTCAATGCGGATGAGGCCGCATGTTTTTATCAGCTCCTGCCAGACCGGACGATGCACTTGAAAGGGCAGCAGTGCAAAGGAAAGAAGATGTCGCATCTTCGCGTGACAGTCCTGTTCTGTTGCATGAAGAAAATTAAACCGCTCGTCATCGGCAAGTACACGAAGCCTCGCTGCATGAAAAATGTCATGTCATTACCGTACACCTACAGCGCTAAGAAGCGAGCCTGGATGACCAGAGAACTCTTTTCCAAGTGGCTGACCAAACTTGCCGACCCAATGAGGAGGGATGACCGAAGAATTCTACTGGTTGTCGACAACTGCTCTGGTCACATAGGGAATGTTCGCTTGACGCACGTTCACTTGGAGTTTCTGCCGCCAAACAACACGTCCTTGCTGCAACCCCTGGACCAGGGCATTATAAAGAGCGTGAAAGCAGAATTTCATAAGCACTTTGTGCAGCGGTTGATTATCAACTTCTGCCTAAAGCAGCCGACTGCAATCAATATTCGTCTGGTAGCGGAAATGCTCATAGGAGCTTGGTGGAACTTGAAAGCGTCCACCATTAGCAACTGCTGGCGAAAGGCAGGGCTTGTCAAAGCACCTGTGCAGCTTGGAGATGACCTGGAGGTGACTGACAACAACCCAGGAGACCTGTGGACCGATGTTGTGGAACAGCTGCCCACCGTCTCTTCCTTCGACAACTACGTGGAGGGCGTGACAGCGCAGCACTAACGGCAGCGAACCTGACAACCAAAGAGATTGTTAACTGCTGTCGTGACGTCTCCAGTGACGATGACGACCCGAAGGAAGACGACTGTGGGTCACCGAACACAGAAGATAAGATCGTGTTGAACATTGATCTTTTAGTACACATGCATGAACAAAGTCTGCACTTTCATCGCTTGGTGCAATGACGTACCCGATGAGGTATTGCGCAAAGTGGAAGATATAGACACATTCCTAATCGGTTGAGTGTGCTGCACGCATTAGAAGAAAATCAGGTTTCTCAAATAAAGCAGCTTTGAAGTGAATGAAACATTTTTATTTTAGAGTATGCTTGTCTGCACATGTGTCTGCTGCCAAGGTATGCCATTTTCATTCCTAGGTTTGTCCACTGGCTTTTAACTGCAAGTTTTTCATTACAATATTTCAAAATAGCAAACGATTTTCGGTCGTCCCGCGTGATCCGTTATATCGAGATTTGTATATTGTCACAGGGTGGCAACGCTGCCGCCTGTCGATGCATCCGGTGTTAGTGAAGCGAAATATCGCTAAAATGAAAGTATCTTCGGAAGTGATCGTCCAAGAATATGGTCCAAGTTTCTCTATGCGTTGGTGTGCATACATATGCTTGCCCTTTGCGTAGACATTTATAGCACTGCCCTTTATGCTATTCCTTTTGCACTTTTTGAACTTCGTTAGTGGTTAGATTGATGCTCTGCACACATTATCAAAGGGATCAGCCAGCCATGAACGGTAGGTGATATAAGAGTGGCATATTGAGCAGAAGGCATCGCTACAACATAGTGGCTAGCATCTCAACCACTGTCATGCTGTTGCTACAGATATATGAATGTACAGCCAATGCAACTACTATGAAGAGTAGCCTTTGCTGCTTTCTGAATAAAGAGGCAACGCATAAAAACAAAAATGTCACTATTTTTGCTTGACTCGGTAGCCGAATTAGCACACATTCATGCAGTCGGAGTCCAAACTATCGCATGGTGCACTGTAAGGTGTCTGAAATTTTGGTTGTGCTTATATGTGAAGTTTCTGGGGCTCGTGGCTAAAGCCACAGCGCTGTCCAAATAATCAAGCATGTCCGAATTAATGGTTGGCCGACTTTACATTTTAAATAACTTACCTAATCGATAAAGCACCAATGCAAAAGTCATCAAGGATGTTGAGAAATGTGATCGATAAGAACGTGTAAAACAAGCTGTGTCTTGTGTGCACCTTCTTTCTTCCTGTGAAAAAATCAAAGCCTACAAAATTAAATAAAGCAAAAAAAAGCACAGATCCCACACACTATGGGAAATTGACGTTACGCGAAGCATTTTGCAGGCAGCTGACCATGCATCGTTGTTTAATGTTCTGCAAAGCATTACCAGGTTGGCCAATCGGTCTGTAAATTTAGTATTCGTGTGTGATATGAGTACAGTGAACCAGAACTGATGCGAGTGTGTAATCACAGCAGCAAGACGACAACGATGGTGAGGATGATTGCGTGATTTCTACGAATGATGAAATTGACATAAGTGAGCGGCATGGAGCGGCGAGATGGGTATGAAACGCAGAAGCTTAATGCTCACTGACAGCAGCATGTGGTACCACTTAAGGACATAAACTGGCTATTTGACACCATTTCTATAGCACAACCTGAAGCCTGTGTCCTTTTATAACCGTTCGGAAGAGTGGCATTGTGCAGCTGCTTACCTTGGTTCAACTTTTGTGATGCTGCCGTTAGGGAAATATGATGCAGCGTTGTCGTATTCGGAGACTATGTGTACCAGGAAAGAGCACACCTCTTTGATTAAGTGGCCTGGCAATGACAAGAAGGGCCGCAAAAGTCTGGTACAGCTCTGGGAGGATCGAGGAGGCAGTGCGTTGTTGTTTGGCAATTGGAGGTCAACACTCGTGGTAAACTTGTTTTTCTATCACTGTTTATACGAATGCAACCACCACTTGGTGTTCTGATGCCAAGATGCTGGGATCTTACCTGTGCCACCTGGCTCAAGTGCAGAGGCCATGAGAGACTCAGAGGCGTGAGTCCGATTACGAAGCTGGTATGACGATACACTGTAAAACAAACAGGTGAAGATGCTTTTCGCAATAAGGTTGGCGGCGATAGCTGTGAATGCGGTGTGCGACCACCCGGGAGATTTCTTGGTACTGGAATAAGAAACTGAGTGTGCGCCAGTGTCTTCACACGAAACATGTGGTGAAGCTGCCGTGGTGGGCAGCTACAATTCTCGATTGTGTGTGCCTCACACAAATTCTTCTTTATGTGGGATCAACGACTGGAAAGTGTTTCAAATGATCAGTTTGGCGATGTAATGAACATTGGTGGCGGTGCTGAAATATGTTTTCCAGCAACTTGTGGACCGGTAAAAAATAAGCGGGACTCAATTGGGTAATTTTTATCTGTTCTTGATCGTGAAGGTTGGTGCTGGGAAACCCTACATAATGGGACCTTACAACGAGGTCCTATTGTATGTCGAGTTAAAGAAACGACTGCGACAGCGTCATATTACAGATGATCGATTAATTTTTTATTCAATTAACAATGAATTGTTTTAGCCTTTTATCAATTAATTACATTTGGAGGAAATATTGGAGGAAATATTGGAGGAAATATTGGAGGTGGTTTAGTGGCACTTTAAGCCCATAAAGATGGTGCAGCTTAAAAACACAAAGAAAAGAAAAAGAAAATGCTAGAACTTGTTAACTAGATCAAAGTAGACTTAGTTGTACGCGCAAGCACCACGGGTGACCTTGCATCAAAGTGACGTTTCTATACCTCGTATCTTTTACAAAGTTTCGATCTCATGCACACTGTGACGTGCTTGCGTATGCGTACGCGCCGAGTTTTCTACTAGATACCTCGAAAGTGGGTGTAGTCCACGTGCTATAAAGAAATACTTGACATGGAACCTGTCTTCAAGCATTGCAGCCCAACGCTCTACGTTACCGTTACGCCACAATCGCACATCCTAGAGCGCAACTCTGAGGCAGCCGTTCCTGTGGTGAGCGTAAGCGTTGGCGGCGTAACCGATCGAGCGAAGGAGCACAGCGAAAGATGAAAGAGCGAACGTGGAGCGGGCTATGAAAGACGCGAGCCGCCAGCGGCGGAGGCCAATGAGAGCATCAGTGACGTGCGCGCGGGAAACTGGTGTGATGCGGACACGCCCTACCGCTCGATTCTTACTTGTGTCTGGTCTCAGCCAGACGGCTCGTTTCGTGCTGTCGTCTGCTAGCGCCAGCTCTCGCTCGCGCTTAATTGTTTCGATTTTCATGGTTTGCGATTGTTTTGTAATCCGATAGTATGCGCGACGCGAATTGCGCAGCACTTTTTGGAATCCATGCGGCACCAGCGATTACTATGGAACCATCGACGAGTCACGTATAAAACCCGGCGAGCTTGACCCGCAGATCAGATTTTCGGTGATTGCCAACTCCGCTACGTGGTTCTCTCAAATTCCTTGCCTCAATATACTGTGAAATGAATACACGTATAGAGCTTGCACTCAAATTTCGTATTGCTGAGTTTGTCTGTCTATATGAGTTGTTCCCGGGCAAGGTCGACATACTTTGCCACTAATAACGGGAGCTTCTCAATATTCAATAACAAAAATATATTAACTTACTTATTACCTTAGGGTCAGTTGCTTAAATAATAAATTTGAAGGCAGTCACGTTTCAATGCATCGCCATTTAAAAATCTTGAAAATCGCACCAGGTGCGACTTTCAAGATTTTTAAATGGCGATGCGAGGCGATGGTGAACAAATAGCAATTTGTTTACCATCGAATTTCAACGGTAAATCCAGGCGATATCGAAACCTAGCGCGCCGGGAGCTCGTATTCCAACTTTGGAACACGAAAAGCAGGCGTGCGATCGTGGCCTAATGGTTAGAACACTTAATTGGCTGCTGTGCGTGGTGGCAGAGGCTCATAGAATTACTGCATGGGATCCCTTTCCCTAAAGGGAGCCTAGCTCTCTCTATATGTTCGATTCTCATATTGCTCACAGATTTCATTTTTCTTAAAGCGAAGCGAGATAAAAGAATTATCAAAGGGCCAAGAATGAGCCAGAGAACGCTTCACATTAAAAGCATAATCTTTACTTTCCTCACCCCACAACATTTTCTCTCAGCTAAGTTGGGAACAGCAATATGACCCTGCCTATTGCTCCTTTTAAGGGGTCCCTGAATAGGTTTGGATGAATTTTGTAGATGGATTGCGTACAGCCACAGTAAAACATTAGCGCCACAATCGAAGTGGAGCGTCTCATATTAGCAGAGCTACGGACGATTAGAAGGTATACTCCTCCCTAGCCGCGTTTTTTTTTTCTCCTCAACTCGTTCATCGAGTGCTCGGAGCTAATTAGCTCCGCCTTCACTGGCTCTGCGAAATGAGGCGACGTCGTGTCGTCTACTTCCGGTTGTCTTGTAGCCAGCGCGCAAAGCCTATCCAACCTCTCCGCTAGCCGCCTGGGCCTCTGATCACCGGCGAGAGCTATCCAAGTAGCGGGCGCAGCGAGAGTTCTGTCGCAGCACCGAGCGTGTCTGGTATTCCGGTAAAGCGAGCTGGCCGTTCTGACGGATGGGCGGAGGCCTTAACTAAAGCCGCTCCATACTACTACCGTTGTGACGTGCACAGTGCAGCCACCTGGTGGCGCAGACCTTAACTATGCAAACACAGAGCTAGAAGAAGAGTTCTGGACTTTTAAGTGCCAAAGCCGCGATTTGGTAGGACGTTCTTGCTGGCTAGTTGGTTCGATAATGAGGCACGTCGTAGTGGGGACTCCGGATTAATTTTGACCTCCGGGGTATCTTTAACGTGCCCTTATGGCATGGAACATGGTTAGAGTGAAGTAGAATACCACTAAACTCTAGCACGGGCGTTTTCGCATTTCGCCCCCATCGAAATGCGGCCGCCGCGGCCGGGATTTGGTCCCGCGACCTCGTGCTTAGCATCGCAACACCATAGCCGCTAAACCACCACGGCGTATAAACAGAGCTACTATTGCATTAACCAAGTGTAAAATATTTTAAGCGTCTAAAAAGACATCCCAGGAATTACAAGTTGGCTACCATCTTCGTTGAGTCAGGGGGTACAAATGGGAAGACTATACGCAATCTAATTGCTGAAACTGAAAGTGCTGTTCGTTTAGTTCGGAGAGTATCAAATCGGCATCATGGACTCAAGGAGGATAACCTCATTCGACTAATGCATGCCTTCGTTCTGTGCCACTTTAGATATGTGGCAGCCATGCATCGATGGAAACGGGCAGAGCGGGATAAATTGAATACACAGCTTAGGAAGATTACCAAACGGGTTCTCGGGTTACCCGTATACACTTGTACAGAGCGCTTAATGCAGCTTGGCATTCATAACTCTCTTGAAGAGATTGCAGAGGGACAGGAGCGCGCACAGCTAATTCGCCTCACAACAACGAAGGCAGGGAGATCCATCTTGCAGGAACTCGGATATCACCCCGATAGAGTAGCAGAGGAGTTCTCTGACGTTCCTCCGTCGATTCGTGAGAACATTACGGTCGCGCCAATACCTAGGAACATGCACCCCGATCATAATCGCGGTAGAAGGAGGGCAAGGGCGGCCAACCTCCTTAGACAAATACACAGTGATCAGCGACAGGTCAGCTTTGTGGATGCCGCTTCTTGTAAGGGACGTCGGGCGTTCACCATCGTCACTGTTGATGGTCGGCAAGGAATCACCAATGCTGCCTCGGTTCGGACGAGGGACTCCGAAATAGCTGAGCAAATGGCTATTGCACTAGCCCTGCTGGATTGCTCATGGGGTGCCATCTATAGTGATTCAAGATCTGCAGTCAGAGCATTTGAAAAAGGCACCGTTTCCAAACAGGCCCTCAGACTTATTGGGCGCAAGGCAATCACGCACCACTTCATTTATTGGTTTCCGGCACATCAGGGTCAGATAAAGGGTGCTCCTCCCAGCCTCAACGAGTCGGCGGCTGCGCGTGAACTTGCCCACCGCGCTACCCTCGACCAATCGGAAGCCGACTCCCCAGAGAACAGGGACACGCCCTCCACCTACAACGAGATTACCAAACACTACTGTCTCAGCCGTAGAACCTACTTTGTTAAGCATTAACTACAAACGAATACCTATCCGAATCCATCGCTCTTAAATAAAATCTATCCGGACACTTACACCAACGCTACCTGCCACGATTGTGGAGATATAGCCACGTTAGACCATATGCTGTGGCGGTGTGCTCGGTCACGCTCTATCATCGCTAACAGCTCGGCCAGATGGGAGGCGGTTCTCCGCAGTCCTCTCCTGGCTGACCAACTCTGGGCTGTCCAGCAGGCCCACGATGCGGCCGAGAGGCTCGGCCTTCCGGTTCCCACGTGGGAGCGGCCCGCTTCGTGAAGGCTCACGATCTGCAGGACTTTAATTATTAAAGTTTTACCATACCATACCATACCATACCACACCATCTAGCTTGATACAGCTTGAACAGGCTAGAAACAGCTAGAGATATTTTAAGCTACAGTTTAGACATCTTCAAGATGGCTAGCACTTGATGCCTCTAAGCTATACTCACTAGCCATTGTGAAGACGTTTAGTTAGAAAAAAAAAAAAAACGTCGGAACATTTCAGCGCCCTGGCTAGCACTCGATGTCTCCAAGGCACACGTTTCTAGCAATTGTAAAGACAATTACTTAGAAGAAGTTCAAAATTTCGAAGGCATTGCCAGGAAGATTCCACGGCAGCCTCAACGAATAGGAGGGGTGAGAGGGGCGGCTTGTCAGTACATAGAGTGAAGGGAGAGGGGGGAGGCGACACGGTCACTTCTGTAAGCGCGGAAGTTGCCGGCATGCTTCGGAAAAGGTGAGGGGATATAGCTGCGTTGATGGGACATATTGAAATCCTTTGTAGCCTAATGAGCACCACAAACGGCGCGCGCGGAAACCGATTCTTCGTAGATTTCTTGCGCAGGTTTTGAAGCACGCACGTTCGCTGGTTCAAATCTGGCACCACATCGATATAATGCTGCGACTTGCAGCCCACAAGTGGGGTGCGCAATATAAATTGTACATAAAAAGCCAGTAAAATATTATATATGTGCTGTTCAAGAACATAGCTGTGCGTTAAAGTGTTTTAAAGATAAAATATGTAAGCCCGTTAAAGGTTAGACAGTTTTATTCAAGCACAGCGCAGGTGGCGCCACATGCAGCAGTGCCGCATCGCGATCATTTTTTGCCGATTTTGAAACTTTCGGCAGCGGTGGCGGCGGCTCGTTCGTGCTGTTCGCTTGCTTAAAGTGATATGTGGTTTCGAGTGGAGAACTTCGGATTGTGTTTGCAAGAACGGCAGCAACAACACCGCTTTATTTCGGTACGGTAAGTGATTTATATGATTGAAAGGCTCCTACTTTGCTGGAAAACATTTTGAACGACACGAACGTCAGTTGACGTTTCTGATTGTCGCGTTCGTGCAGTTATTGACGCAGCCTGTGTCAGATTGGAATTTTTTTTAGGTTTGTTAGCAAATTTTTTTCTTTTGCCTCTTTGCAACTTGAATATGGTAATGGCTTTCAGGCTTCGACGGTAGCTGTGTAGTTCTGTTATCGACTCGATATGTGGTTGCGACACTATATCCATCAGTATGCGCTGTAATTAAACGTGATCGGGTAAATAACACTCGCAGACTGCCACTACAGACGAGAAATAAGAGAAACCAAAAAATATCGCATGAAAGTCGCCTTCATAGCATTCGTTGACCTTCCAAAACAGGAAAAATTCTGCTAATAGCCCCATATTTAGCTCACGGAAATGTGTCCACTCCACTATTAGGCATGAAGGGAAAGCAAATAATACTAACGGCAGGCAGCAGGAAAGTGCGGTCGCCGAAGTTAAAGGCCGCCTGCAGCTAGGCCTTTTTTGTATAACGATGTCAGTAAAGAGCAGAAGATTGTGATGCTGCTTCAAGGGAAACCAAAAGTTAGTAAAACAAAATCAGTAGCAGCTCATAAGCACACGTATGCAACATTTCAGGAAAATCGAACTTTCAAAGTGGTTCAAAAATCTGACGGGCACTGCATACTATTTCTAGTGCAAAAAAATTATTACCTTTACACATTAGCTACGTCAAGGTTAAGAAATATATTACTCTGTGACTCCTTTCGATGCTCCTGTGTGAAGTGTAAAAAAAATGGCAGTGGCTTAGCTCGGCTATGCCATGATATACATAGCGAAAGCTAAGGCATAGCATGGTTAGCCTTGATTAATCTTGATTGCAAGTCCAGGTTAGTCTGGTTTCTAGCTATAGATATATGTTGCGGCGTTTAGCCAGGCGTTCAGCGCGCTGTTCTTCTGTTTCCTGGGCGATTCGTTTCCTTTTCATCTCGTTCCGATGTCGATTCCAGGCCTATTCCTGCTTATCAGAATTGTTGCCGCCCATATATGGACGGCGACACTTGCGCCTCAACTGTGGTTGCGGCGCACGCGAGCTCTCCTTTTCAATCCTCCGACACGTTATCAGGCACGCGACGCAGCTGGCGAAGCCAGCGGAAGCGAGCGCAACGACGAGGAACGCGGGTGACGTCATACCAAATGGCGGCGACGGAAAGGCGCGGCACTGCGCAGCGGCGGTACACCTGTAGCTTGGTGCTATACTAGTGGCGCATGCGCGTAGTGACTAGGAAGCGATCATCATCATCATCATCAGCCTGGTTACGCCCACTGCAGGGCAAAGGCCTCTCCCATACTTCTCCAACAACCCCGTTCATGTACTAATTGTGGCCATGTCGTCCCTGCAAACTTCTTAATCTCATCCGCCCATCTAACTTTCTGCCGCCCTCTGCTACGCTTCCCTTCTCTTGGAATCCATTCCGTAACCCTTAATGACCAACGGTTATCTCCCCTCCTCATTACATGTCCTGCCCATGCCCATTTCTTTTTCTTGATTTCAACTAAGATGTCATTAACTCGCGTTTGTTCCCTCACCCAATCTGCTCTTTTCTTATCCCTTAACGTTACACCTATCATTCTTCTTTCCATAGCTCGTTGCGTCGTCCTCAATTTGAGTAGAACGCTTTTCGTAAGCTTCCAGGTTTCTGCCCCGTAGGTGAGCACTGGTAAGACACAGCTATTATATACTATATATATTGAGAGAAATATCCACGCCGAGGCGCGCGTTGTGACGTCATGTGCCTCCTCGGAGCACTGCCACGGCAAAATCGCAAGTTCGCGGCCAGTAAAGCTTTCGCTTTAAAAGCTTATACAGAAATCATGATGAACATTAAATTACTTTTGCACGTATTGTTTTGCTCGAATGCTTATAAATAAAAAAAAATATGTGTAGGTAATATACTTTAACCATCGGTTGGCCTTCATTTTATTTTTACTGAATAGTTTTTGCATTGCACAAACTCCATGCGTCTGTCAAGAAAGCTGCGCCTCTTGCAGTGTCAGTGTCTACCTATCAGGAAAACTGTGAATCCTCAGGGATTTTGAATAGTCTGGAAATATTCAGGGAAAACTCGGGGAATTTGTGCATCTATAATGGAAAATTAGCTGTAATTTCATTGAAAGGGAACGAAAGTCGCGCTAATGCTGGCCTGAGTAACAGAGAGGAATCGTAACGAATCCTCTTTGACGCCGTGTCATCGGCTCGAGTTTCCAGTGTACAGTCAAATGATTTTCCGGGCGCCCGATTTTCGGTACATGCCCGATAATTTAGACGGCTTCGCCGTACCATCACGTACCCCATAAAGTCTATATAGAACGTCTGAAATTTCGGACAAAAGACCCTTTTGTCGACCGATTTTCTGGACTTCCTGCCGTGACCGCGGGTCTGAACCGGCCACCGCCGCCATTTTGATTATCTCGTCGCCTCAAACTGGCGCTATCGCAAGGAGATCCGCTGGCAGCCGTAGCCATCACAGCGGCAACGCTAGGCCGAGCTGCTTCGATGATCGCTACTAAGATTCTTGCCGTTCCGTGCCGTGTTTTTTGTTGAAAAAAATTCGCCGCTGTCACCAATTGCACCGACTCCGCCTTCCTAATCCTCGCGATTTACCTCGAAGCTCGGAACGCACGGCGCGTTGCATAATGCCGGTTCTTAAAAGTCAGCTTCGCCTCTGTACAGTCGTTACGCGGTGAAGCTTATGCAAAGTATTGTGGTGAAGCTTAACAAGCGTGGGAAGGGGCAATTGTCAAGGTACACAGTATGCATTCCTTAATTATACACGCTTGCACCCGCCGTCTCATGTGGCAGTTCAAGCACTGATAGGCCTAATAAGTGTACTGGCAGGCCTTCGGTGCTTTTTCGGACGAGCCCGTGCTGATTTGAGCCCTTAAGGGCAGTAAAATACAAGCACTATTTTTTGGACTGCCCGATTTTTCGGACGTGTTCGCGGCCCCTAGGGAGTCCGAAAAATCGGACGTTGACCGTAAGACTAACCAAGAGAATGCTTCAAATGGTCCATGGGGCGAACGCACGGCGAAAGGTACAGAAAAGACCGACGCATCGAGGAAGGAACGGGAAAGGAGGTGTGCTGCCGCTTCTTTGAAGGAGATTGAGCTCAAAAAACAAAGTGTTGGCTTTCGCCGAGATGCACGTGCCCTTCATCCAAACCAAAATAACCTCTTTAAATCAGTGAAACGCAACACTGAGGTGTTGTGTTGCGTTTACGTGCGTGCTTTAGCTAGGGAGTAATTTATGTTCATGAACAATCGCTTAATGACTAGCGTCTATGGGCTGTTGCGCTCAATATGGCGTCATTGGGGAAACAAACGTGACGAAAGGTGGCCTCGAATGCCACAGGGAACCAGTGATTTATTGAGATATCGTGGGCTCCCCGGCGCGCGCATTCCGCAGAAAAGCACGTGACTTCGCTTATGTTCGCGGCAGTATTGTGCACAGATCGCGAAAATTTCCTTACCAGGTTCGAAAAGTGCTGCCGCGTCGTTTCGTAAATATTTCCCAGAATGTAAAGTAGCGTCAAACTAAATTAGTTGAATTGTGGCATTCAACGTCCCAAAACTGCGCAGTTAGTGCACAGTGGGTTACGAGGGACGCCGCAGTGGAGGGCTCGGTAATAATTTTGACCACGTATGGTATATACAGTTAAACGTGCACCCAATGCACATTGCAGCGAGTCTCATTGTATTCCGCCCCCACAGAAATGCGGCCTCCGCGTTCGGTAATCGAACCAGCAACCTCGAGCTCCGCAGCACAACCCCATAGCCACTCGGGAGTCATCAGATTGAAGGCGGTGCCAAAACCATAGATGGCAGTGCCAAGAAGTATTTATTTTATCCATAACGAACGAAAAACGTATTTGTTGATTGCGATGGGAACGTCTGGCCTTTAGGCCCTTCGTGTCCGCATCGCCGTCCAATCTCACTGGGCGGTCCGACAGGGCAGGGGTAAGGGCGATGGATCATCTTCACACTTGGGTTCCGCAACTCCGCTGCGCGCAGCATAGTAGAGTTGCTGCTGGGCTGAGAACTTCCACCCCGAAGCGTGCAGCTCTAGAAGTTCGAGCAGCGTCTGCCGAGTCTCGGCGGAGGCATCGGGCGTCAAGAACTCGTCCCGCAGGCACGCCACCAGCGCCGCCATGCGGGCGGGCGCGGCTCGCTCGGCAGTCATGCCCGCGGTTTTCAGCGCACTGCGGATGCACTCGATCTGCGGATGAGATATTTTTCGTTGAAGTCATGATGATGGTCGCCAACTTAGGATACTAGTACCTGGAGAAGCTGAGTAAACAAGAAACGACAGAACGACAAATTGAAAACAGTGGTAATCCGGTGAAGACCTTTACTGTAAAAAAAAAGCAAGGTGAAGTACGCGAGATGGTAAGGTGCAGTGACGTCATAGTGGTCGCCATGTTTGGGTAACAGCGCTACGAGAAGCTGCGTCTGGGACGTCACATGAAAACTATCTATACTGCACTGTCCATGACGCGCGCAATCTGAATAGATATTGAGCTTTGAAATTGGCGACGTTAAAGAATTTTCGGGTGCACAGTAGGCGCGTCTTGCGCCTAAAGCGATACGTGCATAACACTGATAATGCGGCGCAAAAAGAAAAGCCGGCAAAAAAAGGGGAAACTGACGCGTGGCATTATCTTGCGTGCAGCCACAGGTTACCACGATGCAATACCAAGGAACGTGACATAAACGATCATTCGCTGAAAAATAACGGCCCCGGCCGATTTGGGCATACATAGTTTTATACTAACGTTATTGGAGGGAACTTCGGAGTTGCAGTTGTCCAGCGGCTACTACACGGCTATGTTTCGGATCTTCGTGCTTGTGTCTTCAGGCGTTGGATTGGATTGGAAAAACTTTATTATTTAATTTATGCGGACATATAAATTTAATTTGTAGCTTCCGGCGTTCCCCTGGCGTTATTTACTACGCTTTATCTCCCGTTATTGGCCCTAGCTTTGAGTTACACTTTTCTAAAGGCAGAAGGTAGTAACACTTCGCGCGCGCGCGCATAGTAACTGCGAATTGTTGCATTTCTAATGGAGCGTTTTGTTGAAAACCATCAAGTTGCAAAGTCGTAAAGCCATTTGAAGCCAGTTGGGAAAAAATTGATGTACTACACCCATCATTTCCGTGCTGGCTGAACAGCCACGCTTGCAAGCTCCCTAAACCCTATAGTGCCCAGAGCTTCCGTCTTTTACTTTTCGTAGGAAACTATGGATATTGGGGAACAGACGTTAGAAGGATGTCGACCTGGGTGTGCCAGTCCAGGTCCGGCGAGTGTATCATGAACTTGCAGGACTCGCACAGAAGTAACGCCAGGCAGAAGATGTGTCCGGAGTGGCACGACGCGGCCGCGGAAGCCTTTCCTTTTCCAGGGATAGCGGTCAGGAGCACGGACAGGAAGCTCACGAAGGCCCCCCACCGGTGACTATCCTTTTGCTCCGGCGGTGGCTCCACCGGTGGCTCCACCGGTGGCGCGGCGGTGAACTTTGGCAGTAGGAGGTCGTGTTGCTTGAACCAGTTGCGGCAGGTGCACAGAAGGCGGTTGATGAACACACCTGCTCGCTCCTTCTGCAATTTTTTTTATTGGAAGAAACAAAACCGGACGACATATGGCTAACTAAGCAGAGTATATAATACGGCGTGCGCAGCGTTAAAGAAAGGAAAGGCAAGCAACATAGACGACGGTTATTGTTCGGGGAAAGGGATAAACTGCAAAGGGCCCTTCCTGGGAGAATAGGTCTGGAGTCCCAGGTGGGTATAACTTTCTACAGTCAGCTGCAAATTAAGAGTGCAGGATAAGCTCTTCCTACACTTTTAAGTTGTCTACACCCTTATGGGTGCTGATTTATCCCATTGATAACACTCTTACCATTAAGGCTATAATATTTTTTTCTATAGCTACAACACTTATGATTAGAGAAGCCGTTTTCGCAACTTAATTTTGAACACCTGGTGGACACTGAGATATGTGAAACCAGATTGTCACAGTTACAGCTATTAACTAGGGGCGGGCGAATATTCTAAGTTTCTAGTACGAGTCGAATTCTACAAACCGACTATTCGTATTATTATTCAGGAAGAAACGATTTGGTATTTTCGAATATCAGAAACTCACCAAATATTTCGCAAAATCGAAACGTAGAAGTAACGTTACTGTTCACTGCCCGGTAAACAATGTTGCAAAGTATTAGAAGTTAGAAGCCAAAAGGTTTTTAAGCGATGCAGAAACAAAATGGTTAATGTAAGCCGTGTTTACAGTTTCGCCGCAAGAGTCTATTGTTACGTCTCAACTCCATAAATGCGTTGATAGGACATTTGCCACGAGTCAAACCACCACTAATCAATTCTGAAGGGGGGAGGGGACTCGCACTTGAGCGAGGCTTCAAGGGGTCGGTGGGCTTTTCCGCACGTGTTGTTGTGCCAGGTATCCTAGTGCCGTAATGGCACTGGCGCTTCCCGTAGCAAAAACTGAAGTATGGATCTTCATTTCGCCTTATAGTAATGAAGCTTTTACTACGGAAATTAATGTATTAAGCGTTAAAAGTCTACTAGATCAGTTTAAAGTGACGAGTGCTTACCTATTTAGCGCCCATTTAACACAAACGTTCTCTGGCACTCGGCGCACATCTGCTTTCGGATGCCTCCATTCTAACAGACTTAACACAGATAAATTTTATACCATTTCCGGGTTACTCCGAAGTTGCACCGTAGAGGTCGTGAAGAACGATTTCGAAACGGTACAAACGGAACTACTCCTAGATGCAGATCTGACCTTAGCGGAGATTGCAGCAATGGCCCTAGTTATCGTGCCCTGTGATAACCCAGCCTCCCCTATACAGAATTGTACGTATGGACTCAATGGGCGCGTGCAGAAAATTGGTACACAGCGATGGTGCTGCCCATATATCCACACTCGTTCCCTGCCGTCCTGGATTGCGCTTCCAATCTCTCGGCACGCGTTCTATAACTGATAACCCACCGGTCATCGCAAATGTTCTAAAGATAGCTGCAAGATAGGGTTAATACCATGCTGTGATGACACTATCTTCCGAGAAATTTCAGAGCTGTAAGCGCTTTTTTGCTTTTTAAATTTCTGACGAGCATTTCTTGGCCATAGACCCAGCGTCGTTTTGAGACTAAATATATACGGTGATGTAACTAAACTATCATGAACTTAGGTTGTGAAACAAAGGGGTGGGTACTCCGAGAAATGGAGTACATCTTCGTTTGCAATAAGATCCTAGAATTAGCGTAACCAGCACGCCAACTTTTACATCTGAAGATGACAAGCTGAGAATGGTACTTGCGATTCAGTATCCTTGCACCATACGTGCATGTTCAAAAAAAAAAACCAAAGAAAGGATAGAGAAAAAGGAAGAAAGAGAAAATAGTGGCCCTTGAAGTTTGCTTCTCCACACCAAGGAATATTGTGTGGAGAAGCCCTACTACGTGGTTCTCTTGTCCTCGACGTGGACGGCCATCAGTTTAGTCTTCTTAAGGCTTTCATCCCAGTGAAGTCATGTTTCAGTGCAGATAGACATCGAAAGAAAATTGCGCGAATGCTAAGCAAACGTGTTCAATGGTGTGGGCCACTTGGTGGTCTAATCAATGGATAGTTTATTTAACGGAAGAATACGCGACGTAGAGAAGCCACTACAACGCCGCGCTTGGCTTACGGTAACGGACATAGCGGCAAGGTAAACCTTATCCCACTACATGCAGCAGACGCGAGACAACGGATTGCCGTAGCTAAGAAGAATCGATTTAGTTCGGCGAGTTGTTACGTTTTGTCTATCAAAAACTTAGTTGAATATAAGCACCTAAGTGCGACAACCAGAAACCTAAGTGGCAACTCGCATATCTCTAACATCTGTGACTCAGCATTCCGTAAACTGTCTTCTAAGGCAGAAAATAAAGCATGCTCCGGCGAAAGCCAAACATTTCCGTGTATACTCGTTAAACATCACCGGTGAACTGGAATACGCTTGCGCTATTTAAGACCCTTACGCAAAAACTTATATAAGTGCCCTCGAGATAACACAGCGCAAGGCTGTCAGCTTTCCTTGTTTTAAATATCGACGTACAGACTCTCCTAAATCCCCGATAAAGGAATGCGATATCCATAGGCTCCAAAGAAGGCCTAATATGAACAGATTAAAGTTCCTCTTGAAAGTTTATCTCGAGTATCATACACCATCCCCAAGCTCTGTCATTTGAAGACAAAAGAGGCATCGTCACAACAACCAGTGCCACACAACCCCAGAACTGACACCTAAACGGTCGAGCAATGAGTGAGTGGAACAAACTACGATCAGTCTTAACAGAGAGCATTAAGGCTACTGATCTTGTTGATTCACAGTACACGTACTTGCGTGTCTTTTTATTTGTTCAATTACGATGTTGGCAGGGGTTAGTAGTGTTATTAGTGTTTTATTGATTATTGTATACGCTTAATTAAAATTTTATTTCATATGCTTGATTTTGTGGTGTTCTCCTCCCGTACTCTTGGGGCAAAGGAACGACAATACAGTAGTGCAAACAATCACAAAGGCAGTTATTGCACCTTTCATAGATCAATGCCTGCTAGCCGAGTTGCTATCCACAAAACATGCCGATGGGCGCGCGACAAATCTATAAGTCCGACTCACCGCGACCGGATAGCGAGCGAATATGTTCGCCCCATGCTGAATCCCAACGCCTGGTCGTTCGCGCATACTGTCACGCGAACGGTGGCGCATTCCAAGGCGGCCACGCGAGACGGTCTCGCAGAAGCATGGGTCGGCGCACGCGCGGCACGGCCCGTCCGTACCGCTTTCTGTCCCGAATCTAAGAGCCAGCCTGTTCTCCCCTGCACCCCCAAGTAACCCTGCCGTGAGGCGGCGTTAGCGGCGCAACACTCGCGCCATCTCTCGCACTGCGCCCCAACCACATCGACCGCCACGGGCATCACGCACGCCACGCGGCGAAGCCAGATTACAGGAGACGCGCTATGCGGGAAAAACATCAGGGGACGCGCGAGAGTCGCGCATCCCCACAATTTTAAGTGAGCTATTGAACCATTTATTCGTTCCCACGCATTCCCCTTGCCTATGTTTGGAATTGAGATGCGTCCTTGCATATATTTTTTAATTGTTCCTCCTGCTTGGGCCTATCGCGGTCTGCTGTATATTGTAAATAAGTAAAACAAAAGAAATTTTGCTTAGCTATTGCGCTCACCCTACACTTTATAATATTTCGTGTTTTTACCTGGCAACCGTATGTATATATGTATATATACTCTACTCTAATGCCCAACATTGGGCGCTGTAGGTATGTAAGTAAATAAATAAATAAATAAATAAATAAATATTGTCACGTGGTAGTGACGTATAAAGAACACAGTAGCAATCCTATCAAAGACGAACCTAACTTGGGGCGAACCTGTGCCCACAAAAAGAGGCTACATTTAAAGAACGGCAACAACGGCGAACACAGTCGGCGATCGTCAAAATCTGATCAGCGGGTCAAGCGCATCGGCTTTTATGCATCAGTCGTCGAATGTTCCAGACTAATCGCTTGTACCCGCGTGTCTTCCACAAAGTTCTACACCATTCCAGTCACGGGATAATACCAGATAACGAAAGGTTCGTCAAAAACAGACAGCGGATAGAACCATCGATAACTTTCGAGAAACTTCCGATACACGCACCGCGTCCTGCGCTGTGCGATAACATTTGTTAGGCGGTGGTGGTCGCCGGATAGAGATGTACAAATACACGAGTCAATATAACCGCCGTGGTTGTTCACTAGCTATGGTATTGGGCTGCTGAGCACGAGGTCGGGGGATCGAATCGCGGCCACGGCGGCCGCATTTCGGTGGGTGCGAAATGCGAAAACACCCGTGTACTTAGATTAAGGTGCACGTTAAAGAACACCAGGTGGTCAAAATTTCCGGAGTCCTCCACTACGGCGTGCCTCATAATCAAAAGGTGGTTTGGGAACGCCAAACGCCATATTTTTTTTAACACACACTAATATATATATATATATATATATATATATATATATATATATATATATATATATATATATATATATATATATATATATATATATATATATACATATATGGCTGAGGAAATCACGCTAGCCTAGGTAGTAAAATGAAGAGTAAGACGTACGTTCAATAAGCACAGTATATATTTGACTTCCATTTTGGCTGGTGGACCAGCCTTTGTTTAAGTGATATATATACATGTTCTCATAAAAATCACCAGTTGTGGTTTAGTGCTGGTCCTGCGTCTATGAGCTTACTTTCGCGTTGCAACAATGTAGTACGTTGCCGTATTTCCCCTACGACCACGTACCCTTTTGTTTTTGTATGGCGATACGACAGTGTTCAAGCTCTACTGAGTCCGCCGGACCCACTTATCCTATACCCGCGGTGCGTTGACGTGATTTAGGACCGAACGTCATAATTTCAACTTCCGCGACAGCGTCGTATTCGCCATCTCCGGTTGGCTATACTGGACGCCATGTGGCGCGTGAGCTCCCGCGCAGCCGAGTTGCTGTGAGGGCCGGGAAAGAGGGGGGGAGGGGCACTGTCATTGGTTAGCTCGCTCGCTCTATCGCGGGAAGGCAAGCTGCTCCTTGAAATATTGCCACATATTCTGTCTTATAATAGACCTGTACATAGTGCTACATTTTTTATTATTACTTATGCATTTTGTAATGTATTGATGACTAGGTGTATTTATGAGAATTACTCACCATGTATGCTTTACTTTTTTCTAATGCTTGCTCATAGTTATCATGAAAAACGTTTTGCAGTTATTAGTGTGGAAATCCTATTTTTCAACTTCTCTTGTATTTAACGGCACTCATCCCTTGTTGTATTTGTTGCTGCCTGTAAAACGGGGCCACGGACCACGTCAAGCCTTGCTGGCTTTTTGTCCCCGGTCCTCAGCATCAGTGGTATGTTGAAATAAATTTGATTTGATTTGAAGAGCGGTTGCTTTCGGGCAAGCAAGTTGCAGGAGTAGAGGAGGCTCTCGCTGGCTCCGTTCGTACGATCGTTCGGGCTATTACATTACATTGACAATCACTGTCGATGGTTTCTGCCAAACTTTTCATATTATTATTGTTTATGCGAAAGCGTCTAATGGTCCACTGAGCGAAAAACCCGTCGTCTGTAGCAGTGAAACGGCACCTAAATTCCCACTGGTTGCGACGCCACGTCACAAGTGCGCCTGGACGGAGCAGAGCGGGCGAGAGGGAACACCTGCTGCCGCCATACTGCGCCAGGTGTTGCGTGAGGGGAGATGGCATTGCTGCGACGCCACGTCACACTCGCTCTCGGAAGCCGGCGCGCGTTCCGTATCTCTCTCTTGCATCTCCACTGGGCTTAGCTGCTGCGCGCGTCTGCCGGCCTCGGTGGCCGCTGCTGCTTCCTCGGTCTCTCGTAGCGCACTGGACGTCGATGGCATACGTCGTTGCCACCGCAGGCTGCTGCTGCTTGCTGGCTTGGGCAGCACGTACCGCTATGGTACATTACTTGCAGCACAACACTATTAATACTGTTCAGCAGCGTTCAATCGGGCATTAATACTTTCGCAGTGACAACAAAGAGGTGCTTAGGCGTCCTTGGATTATTATTATTATTATTATTATTATTATTATTATTATTCATTTATTGTTATTGAGTGTTTACTCCAAATTATCAGTAACTTCGTGTATGTTGATTGTTTGCATTAACCTGACTTCCAGGAAAGTGTCTGTATCTCCCTGATTTCATGCTCACAATATTTCGCATTGTTAGCACAATCTTAACCATGTTTGAAACCACTATCGTTGTACCTGTGCCCCGACCCTGCTACAGCCTTAAATATAAGGCTAGCAGTATGTATTAAATAATAATAATAATAATAATAATAATAATAATAATAATAATAATAATAATAATAATAATAATAATAATAATAATAATAATAATAATGTTTATTGCCACACAATATACAAAAGAACACAAGCAGGCCGGTCTAAGCCTTAGTTGGCTTGTAGGACCGTGCCAATGAATATGATAGACAAGGCAAAAGATGTACAAAAATTGATGAGAGATGAAAAAGAAAAAAAAACAAAAAAATGAAAGGCAAAAAATTAAGAACAAGATAACATTTGTTTATCTACATATAACAAAAATTGAAGAGGTAAATATTGCGATGAAAAAAAAAGCGATGTACAAGAGGGTAATTTTACTCTAGCTGTTTTAAGATGTGTTTGAGCGTTCTTTTTGATGTCGCGTTAAATAACTCTTCTGGTAGTTTGTTAAATATGTCAGGCACATAAGCACAGCGTCTGGCCACGCCATACCTTGTGGCTGAACGTGGAACAACATAACGGACATGTTTTCTTAGCTCCCTTGCGGCGGCACGTTTTTGTTTGAAATCGGAAGTCCAGAAATGTTTAACGACAACTGTTTCTATAAGTAATGAATGGAAGTTTGGTAGCCCAAGTTCACGGAAGATGTTTGCAGATGTTACTATTGGGGAATTGTACGCAACGTTTTTAAGAATGTTTTTTTAGAATCCGGTCAACTCTACATCTCCAACGATCCGAGCAAAAGCCAAAGACTGTAATGCCATACCTTAACACACTGTAACCTAGTGCCTGTGCTATAATCTTTTTTACACACAAGGGTGCAATACTTTTGATATTAAATAACAGCCAGGCTACTGACCTGAGTTTGGAACAAATAAGTGATAAGTGATGTTGCCACGATAAATTACTATCGAAATAGATTCCGAGATATTTCACACAATCCACGTATGGAATAGGTGGGCATTTACAATGAACACAGTCTGACTCATGCAGGTAGAGAGGCAAGTTAATAACAGTAGTCTTAAGTGGGGAGCGAAAACAAACAAGTTTTGTTTTTTGGGCATTTACAACAATTCCATTATTAGAGAACCAAAGCATTGCCTTGTGCACGTCATTTTGCAACATTTCAGTGGATGTTTTATAAGAAAGGTGTTTCGCTAATAATACAGTGTCGTCAGCATACTGGAATACTGAACATTTCGAAATTGCCAAAGGGAAGTCGTTAACAAAGATATTAAACAACAATGGTGACAAAATGGACCCCTGAGGAACTCCAGCTTTTACCGACAGCTTAGAACTAAATATACCCTTATCATCGGTAGAGACCACCTGAAATCTGTTGCTCAAATAATTTTCGAGGACTTTGTAAAAAGGCCCACGAAATCCCCAAAAATGCAGTTTACTTAACAAGATTTGATGATTCAGGGTGTCAAACGCTTTCGCTACATCTAAAAATAGCGCACATGTGAAAAGATTCTGATCAAATGCCGAAAACAGTTCATCTGAAAATTCCTCAAGCAGTGCCACAGTACCACGCCCTAAAACAAAACCAAACTGTCGATTGGTCAGGATAGAAAATTTGTTAAGAAAAGAAGACATAGTGTGGAAAAGAAATTTTTCTAAGACCTGAGCAATAATCGGCAATATTGAAATTGGCCGATAGTTTTCAATACTATCTTTCTTCCCTGACTTGTGGTATAATAACTGCAGTTTTTAAGCATTCTGGAATTTCGTCGCCTTCCAAAAAACCATTCAGTATATGAAGGATAATATCTGACAGCGCATTGAAATTCCTCCTGATGGTGTGTAAAGAAATTCCATCATATCCAGTGGGCTTGTTAGGACGGAAACTGAAAATAATTGCCTCCAGATCACCCTTCAAAATTTTCGGAAGAAAAGCCGACGCAGATACGGAATGCCCTAACGGTGAAGTGCTTGTATATGGAGAGAGGGCCCTTTGGGACGCTTTAACAAAGTGCCTGTTGAAAGCATCAGCCACTTCTGTGGGAGGTTGTTGAAAAACGCCGAAAATAGAACGGCTATTGGAACTCATTCCTCTGAGATGATTTACCAAAGACCAAGTTTTGCTTACATTATTTGAAGATTGTTGGAATTTATAAAAAAGTAACGGCGTTTGGCGCCACGCAGAAGAGCAACAACTCTATTTCTTGCCGACTTGTATTCTAATCGCAGTCTTTGGTTTCTGGGATTTCTTTTGCAGCGTTTCCACAAGTTGTCTCGATACGAAATGGAAGCAAGAATTTCCGTGTTCATCCAACAGTGACCCTTCCTTATCGGCTTAGCTATCAGCCGTGTGCAACGCAATTCAAAATTTTTCATTTGCATGCAGAACCTTTCATACACTTTGGCCGAAGAATCTTCTTTGGCTAAGGATGACCAGTCAAACGAAACGATAAGGTTATCAAGCTTGGATTGATTAACAGTAGGGACAAGGCATTTACGCTGCCCAGATCCAGTTTCCACCGATAACGTTCTAGACGCGTCTGGTAGAACTAGACGACAGGCTACGAAATAGTGGTCCGCCATGCGTTGTAGAATAGTACATGACCTAAATGAACAGCAGGGAGCTCTGACCGCTATGTGATCTAAACAAGATTGCACTAGGCTAGTATTAACCAATTCCGCTCTAGTAGGAGCTGCAATTGTACATTCCAGACCATAAGCGGACAACGTAGATAAATAATCACAAACAGTCACTTTTTCAGGGCATAAAATATTGATATTCAAGTCTCCGATCAAGCAAAATTGGTCCACTGAGCTCCACTGCCGCAGAGCTTCTTCAAGCTCAACAAGAAAACGTGACAGGCTGCATGAGGGTGGTCGATATATCGATAATATATGGACAGAAAATGACCTTTTACAAACTTTGACCATCATAGATTCGGCATGTACAAAAGATGCATCAATAGAAGAAACTTCACAGTTGTCGTTTACATAGAGAGCAATGCCCCCCCCCCCCCCCCCCCCAACACGCCCGCTTCGTGTGACAAAATGTGCGGAAAAGCCCTGTAATGTAAACCTATCAAGACAAGCCTGGGAAACATTGATTTCTGTAATCACAAATGCGTCTACAAAGTTAGCTGCCGATTCAGCCTGAAATTTAAATTCGTACCAGTATTTACGAAGACTTCGAATATTAACGCTCATAATGGTAAAATCTTGATCAGAGCTGCACAGAAATTCTATTTTAAATGAACTGAAGTCTGGTAGTTCACTGAAAGAAAAAGGCATGTTGGCTAAGCAATGTTTTCCAGGTCTGCTTGTTTACCAATTCGAACAAGAGACGCTGTTTCATTCTTTTTCACGAAGATCTTGCCTCCTTTCGTCCAACAAAACTGATAACCCTCCTCTTTTGTCTTCGTTCTCGCTTTCCAGAAGAGATCACGGTTAACTTTGGTCAAGTTATCATTGAAGTAGATCTTTGGAAAAGATGCACTTTCACGTAGTTTCTTCAGCTTTCCCCGCGCCTCAAGCCATTTTTCCTTCCAAATTACAGATTTAAAGCGCACCAAGACCACAGGTGTACCACTGATTTTGACTTTTAAGCGGTGTACGGCTGCAATATCGTCAGATGAAAACCCCGAGAGGTCCAGATTTTCTGCCATTTGCGTGATGGTTTGTGTTAGGCTTTCATTACTTTTCACTGGCAAACCGTGGATCTCAAGATTCTTTAGTCTGCTGTACTGCTCACTTTCATTTTGCTTTTCTTCTAGCTTTTGTAATACTGCTGCCTGAGTTACCACCGTTGTTTTCAGAGCTTCCAGTTTAGCGCAATCAGACATTTGACGTTCCTGATAATAATAATAAATAATAAATAATAATAATAATAATAATAATAATTTACCGCGCCCATGAACAGCCAGAGGCCTTCAGAGACGTAGATAAGAAATACGTCTACCGAATTACAGCATTGAAGTGGCAAAAATGTACTCAATATCAAAGATGTGGAAATTAATTTGAGAACAGACTCCTCGACTGACGCCGTCAACATTGAAACGCATTACATTTTGCTGCAATGTTAGACGTCCTCAAGAACTTTTGTTACTCACATCACAGACATAAGATATTGTGGGCCTGCGTACGCCCGGCCGAGGCTCAGCAAAAAATAGCGCTGAAGTGATCTCCGGACATAGTATCGTACTGTGCACTACTTTAAATGGTAAACATAAAAAGAAACCCAAAAAAAGCCTAATCAAGCTACTTACGTCGCACTTCGGGCGGCGGTAAATTGCATCTATGCAACGCATGGACATGGTGGTAACAAATAAAATCAGTTCTGTGAAGCACGCAAGATGGTGGAAGGTTCGAAAAAGGAAAAGTTGTCATCCACTCGACTGTAGCACGAACGCACAAAGAAAACTCTTGTTTCGTTCCTGAGAAGCCAATCTGGATTTACTTTGTAGCTTCGTCTATGCCGTCGGCTGGATAGCCATTTTTCTCCTTTTGAGAGATTTAATAAATTGTATGTCATAAAGATCTATCACGGAACACGACAGAATTAAGCTGCGTGATGCATGAAGGTGCACAACGCGCGCCCTCGCGGGCTACGACTCACCGCGATGACGCAGGCGCAAAACCTGGCCGCCATCTCGGCGCTGTCGTCGTCGTTGACGGCCTTCCCGCACACGGCCCGCACCAGTCGATCCACCTGCTCGTGCGTCAAGGAATCCGGGTCTGCGAGGAAACGGCGCAGGGCTCACGTCACGCTCGAGTTACGGCAAAAAGCATTCGAGATATGGCGATTGAAGTGCCTTAACGTACTTAAACGAGAAGAAATGGCGGTTAACCGAGAAGCCAAAAAACACACACCAAGGACAACACAGGGGAAAATACTTGTGCTTACTAACTGAAACAAAGGAATTCTGAATTATAGGACTGAAAGTGGATTAAAAAAAGCAACTTGCCGCAGGTGGGGAACGATCCCATGTCTTCGCATTACCTGGAGCATCGCACGCGTAATGCGAAGGCGTGGGATCGTCCCCCAACTGCGGCAAGTTTTTTTCGACCACTTTCAATTCCATCAATTCAGAATTCCTTTATTTCAGTTGTATAAAGTTTGTAAACAGGGATAAGATGCCTCAGACAGGCTGGCCAACGTTTCGATAGGAGGAGCTATCTTCGTCAAAGGCGGCCTCGTCATCCTCGGCGTGTTAGTTTTAAAGGGTTAGTGCAGTGACGTCACGTGCGGGTGTTGTCGCTGGCGGCTGGTTTTAAAGAGAGAGATTACCAGAGGAAACAAGCGCTGTCGTCCGACGTCTGTGAACTTCATTCCCAAGACGAGGGGACAAGAGCGTGAGAGTGGGCACGCGGGGAGAAAAGAAAAGAAATAGAAGCAGAAAAAAAAGAAAAAAAGAAAAAAAGAAAAAAGGGGGTGGGGGAAGCCAGGGCGGCACCAAGACAGACAAAAAAAAGGGGGGGAGGGAGAGTGAAAGAAAAAGAGAAAAAGGAAAATTTTAAGAAATACGGGGGGGGGGGGGCATGGGAGCGTTTTGGGGATGCGAAAGGTTAGGAGGTATTCAGGGGAGTCGTTGGCGGCATGTGCTTGAGGCATTAGAACGGCCGGTCAAGCGGTTAGTGCGCGAGTAACACAAGACAAAAAAAAAAGAGAAAAACAGAAACACCCCCCCCCCCAAAAAAAAAATACCATGAGCTGAAAGTGACTTGAGTAGCATAGCAGCAGTACGTCGACTAATTCTGAAATCGTTAGTAAGTACAAGTATTTTCCCCTGTGTTGTCCTGGGTGTCTGTGTTTTTTTGGCTTCTTAACGTACTCCAGCTGCACGAGCTGAAAGGATCACATGAATATAAAATGCTCGAATCGGTCAACACTAAGATAACCGTCTTTACTTGCATGTCTCAAGAAAGACGCTTTACGCCTAGCCTGTAAAGTCCTACATCGCTGCCACACTGCACACTTATTTAAGAAGCACCACATCATTCGCGTTACATCAAGGTATGATTACAAACTCTGCCGTTTACGGAAAAACTGGGTTTACGGAAAAACAATGAAGACATAACAAGCTTAACGAGGCGAGAAAAAACAAAACTTTGCTTATAAATGTTCGCCATCCTGAAGTGTAGTATGTCGCCAAAAGTAGAACCAATTGCGGAGATCAAATGTTAAATTTTCAATTACCTACACTTCTAAACCACATAACAAATGAAAATAACATCGACATATCTGGTATGTCACTCAAAGAACTGTGTTTAGTATTTGTATACTAATGTGATACGGTCGCTTACATTTTCTTTACGCCTGCTCCGTAATCTCCTTCTGGAGCGACGTTCCATAACTCGCGCATGTGTTTCCTCTTAGTTGGTTGTATTCACTCAGCTGCACACTTTTATGCTGTGCCGTGTGCTAGGGCGTCAGGGCTCCTCAAGCTGTTCTCACAACTTTTACCTGTCTTTCTCGTAACTTTTTTTTCTTGTCGTGGAATAAAATTTTGATTCAATAACAGAGGAAACCTCTACCTGGAAACTTCAGTGAAAGCGACTACAGCGCAGAACCAGAAATAGACAAGGGCAAATCAGCAGATGTGTGAAAGTTAGGCTGCACGAATCTAAGCTGAAGGAAAAAAAAGAAAGGCAGGAAATATTTCCTTGCCTGCACAGCACTCAGTGCCGTTGCGTTGCACAGCTTGAAGATACGAGAGATATGGCCAAGCATCAGAGTTATTTTGCCAGAATAATTATAGAAACAGCAGCCGCAGACAGATGTCCCATCCGTAAAAGAAATGTCATACCTCCAGGAATTTGGGTAGTATGGCATCTAATGTTCCATTGTAGATAGTTTGTTCTCGCTTAGTGCTTTTCGAATCGCTGTGCCTTTGTTGCACGCCTGTGTGTGAGAGAGAGAGAGAGAGAGAGAGCGCTTGTGACTGTCCCTTTCCTGCTTCCTCCGCTGCAGTCTCTTTGCCGAAACATTAGCTCAAGTAGAAGACAAATCGCAGCCGTGGCCTCCCGATTCAGCGTTCTTGCCGGCTTCTTGATAGGTCACGGGTTTAAAACCACGGTGCCGCCGGTTATCCACGGGTTATAATTTGGCGCAATGGTACAAATAAAGGAAAGCCTAGTGTGGGGCCAGTGTACCATGACGCCTATTATAATCCGATGATCAGCGGCGGCAACGGTACATCGGCCCGACACTAGGCTTTCCTCAGGGGTGAAACGTAACGGGGTAGGAGTGCGTGCCGTGGAAATCGCGTAGGAACCCTGTCGGCACGCATAACCCTCTAGAGGCGGCTTTGCCGTTTCCGTTGCATCTATAGGGCGTCCGCAAACAGCTGGTGGGTGGGGACACCGTCTGTTCAACAACGGCAACTTTACAACAAAGTCTCAATCCGAGTACTTGTTCCAAGACAGTGCCCGTGTCGAAGTGTTAGATCCACGCTAACGGCCCCGTGGTTGAGAAGGAACGACTACGAACAATGAGGGAAAACCGCAGGGCACTGTCAAATGAAATTTATTGGAGGAAAACAAAAGTTAGGCAGCATGTTACAGTGCTCTAACACGACAAGTCGAAAGCCTGCTACACACGAGGTATTGCATGAAGTTATACGATCGGAGAAACATGACGAACCGCTCTGTGAAGTAAACGTATGGCGCTGTAGGTCGACCTCCTCAACGATACTTGCGAGCACCTAATGCGCTACCTAAAAAAGTCCTTCCTTCCTTCCTCCCTCCCTCACTCACTCCCTCCCACCCTTCCTTCCTTAAATTTTTTCCGTCACTGGACTAGACACCCCTGGATGCATGGATTGATGGATGGATGGATGGATGGATGGATGGATGTTATGAGCGTCCCCTTTGGAACGGGGCGGTGGGTTGCGCCACCAAGCTCTTGCTATTATACTGCCTAATATCCTACCTAGGTTAAACAATGAAAAAAAAAACTATGAACTACCACGCCCACATCTTCTGATCCCCTATTGCGAACTATGCTTTTGTACATCTCCGTCTTTTGTCGTTTCCCTACCTTTCTTCCACCAATCCTCCAATCGCCTCTTACTAATGTCTATTGCGGACATGTTTGCTTTACCACTACTCCCGCTGAACCCAAGGGCTTCAAGGAGGCCAGTGGTGCCTAAATCGACCGCTGGGTAGACGTCTTCACATTCGAATAAAACATGCTCCGTTGTTTCCTTAGCTTTACCGCAGCAAGCACATGCTTCTTCCTTCTTATTATCTCGCTTTATAGGTGCGTGTTCTAAGGCATCCCGATCTCGCTTCGAAAAGTAATGAGCTTCCCTTTGAGTTATCATAAATGGTTTCTTTCCTGATTTCGTTTTTTCCTCTGAAGTAGTTACTCATGGCAGGTTTATTTTCCATTGCCACCACACATGAGATTAATTCAGCCTCTCTGACTTTCCGCTTGACCTTCTTTGTTGCTGTGTTGCCCACCCCACAGGCCGCATACTTGCTGGTAAGCTTCCTAGTTCTTTTCCTCCACTGTGAATCAATGTTTTTCCTGTACAGATACCTGAACCCTCTCAGCCCATTTGCTTTCTTCCATATGCCTCAGCCGTTCTTCATAGTCAATTTTACTGCGAGCTTCCCTCGCTTGACAACTAGTCCAGCCCATATCACCCTGCACAGCTTCATTTGCAGTCTTCCCGTGAGCGCCCAATGCGAGGCGACCCACTGACCTTTGGTTCCCATCGAGTCCTGATTGTACCCCTGATTTAAAGCAAACAACCGCATTTCCAAAAGTAAGTCCTGCTACCATTACACCTTTCCACGTACCTCGGAGGACCTCGTACCTATTGTATCCCCATAGCGCTTTGTGCTTCATTATGGCTGCATTTCTCTTCTCCTTTACTATTATGGTTTCTTCGTGTGTTTCCAAATATCCATTGCCTTCATTTATCCATATACCAAGGTATTTATATTCTGATACCCGAGGTATTTCTTGGCCCCGCATCTCCACTGTCTGTTCACTGTTTTCATTGAATACCATCACACCTGATTTTCTCACACAAAATTTCAAACCTAAATTGTTGCCTTCCTGTCCGCAGATATTAGCACCTTTTTTCGAGTATGAGCGCCGCCTTTTTCGGGTATGAGCCAGTGCAACGAGCCACGTAAGCCTTTTACCCTAATAAGGAACAAGAATAAACAAGAGCGATAGCCTAGCGTTCGTGTTCTGTTGATCATCTGCATTCGTCAATTTCGCGATGTCTGTTACCCTCATCACGAACAGTCGTTTTAACGCGATAGTGTTAAGGAGCCCGTGTCGCAGAAAATACGGCGTCGGTGTCCGGCGCCCCGCATCGGCGTCGATGGACGTCGCTTCGTCAAAAGGATTTTCTTACCACGTATAGCCAGCCAAGCAATTGGAAGGAAAGTATACGCAAGGGATTGACTGAACTAATTCCTGAAACTAAAATGCACACAAAAATCGTAAACCACGACTTGCACACAACCTGCAGACGTGATAGCTCTCGGACTGTAATTTGAATATACGAGAGAACATAATTCTGTGACACGAAAACTAAAGAAAAACCACACACACAAACCGGCCGCGGCGTTCACAGACCGGCTGCGGCGTCCACCATATTGAGCGCGCCCGGTTCCTTGCAATCCACTGGCGCTCGGCTCCGCCGCATCGCTACCCGCGCATGAGGCCGTGTTTCTACCACAAAGATTGCCTTCTTGCATAGCGTTCGCGGCAAGCGTTTCACGTTAAACATTACGGTTACATACGCTGCAATTGCCGGGAAGCGTGAGAAACAGTCAGGGATCTCTGAATGCTAGCGCGTTCCGCTGTTAAAGGCGAAGCTTAAGCGTCCATGTTTTTTTGGACGTCGTCAGCGCAATGTAGCAATGACGATGACAGTGCGGGGACGACGGCACGACGAGAGTCGGGCGACGAAGATGGAATGACAAAGATAGAAAATCTATGACATCACGCCCATGGTACGGCAAAGAATGCATATCGACTGCGTGAAGACGACATCATGGCGAGGGTCGGATGAAGAAGCTGGAATGGCGACGACGGGCCAACCGCGACGGCATCACGACCACGAGCACGAATCTACTTGCCCAAGCTATTACACAACTTTGTTAACTGGTGCGGCGTGAAAGGCGCGATGATGACCGCACGATGAAAGTGAGTCAGATGACGTAGCTGGAATGACGAGTGTAACTACCACGACAGCATCAGGCCAGTGGTGTGGTAACGAATGCATGACGACTGCGTGAAGACAGCATGGCGGTCATGGCTCGACGAGGGAAGCGTGACGGAAGCTGGATGACTCAACTGTAACGACCACGGCTTCACAAGCACCAGCACATACCTAATGACCCAAGCTATTTGACAACTTCGTTCTCTTGGTCGGCACGAAAGGTTGGACGACGATGGCAGGAGAGTGCCGGACGACAGACCAGGAATGACGGAGACAGAATGACAATGACGGCGTCATGAGAGCGGAACGTTGACGAATGCGTGACGACGAAGCAAGACGAGAGTCGGATGACTAAGTTGGAGTGACTGCGATGAAGTGACCACACGACAGGATCACAACCACCAGTACATACCCAGCGGTCTAAGCTGTTAGACAACTTGGGTCATTTGGTCGGCATGACGCACACGCACACACACACACACACACACACACACACACACACACACACACACACAAAGGGGCTACTATCCAAGCCTCACGTGCGAATTTCTACAGTGTGAAAATGACGTCCTTAGTGTTGCAACATAGGGGTGCAAAATATCCAGCAATTATGATCGGGAGAAAGAAAACTTTCGTTTTTTTGTTTCAGGAAATTGAGAAAAATTGTAACTCCAGTGATAAATAGGTTATACTTATTATGCGAGCAGTAAAAATAATGACCCTTAAGAGGAAGCTTTAGCTCGGGTGCTACTAATCTAAATACATGTAAAAGGAGAATTCGTTTTTCTCGGCACCCACTGCACTGAATTTGACGAAGTTTGTTGCATTTAAAAGAAAAACTTGAAATCTACTGACTGTTTGTTTGAAATTCTTGATTTAGGTAGTCAATCCTTTATTAAAAATCGCCAAATACCGAAAATGTTCAGAAAAAGAAACAATCAAGTTTGCAGCTCTAAGCCAGCAGAGAAAAATTATATCACAATTCCATTATTTGCACCTGATAGTACATCTAAAGTAGGCAAAACTGATATGTTACACATTAATAAAAAAAATCTATAGTATTGAAATACAGCTTTTTCAGAACCGTTCTACAAAACGTAACAAATTCACGTAAGACACAAATTGGCATATCGAATTTGTCCGCTTTGAATGATCTAATGGATGTCGTTTATAGAACCGCGATATCTGTTCTTGATGCAGAGCTATTAATATATAGATTTCGTGCGTCTATTTTTTTTTTCGAACTTGCAAATACTTTAAAATTTCTTTAACAAAATTTACGCCCCTAATCGAAATCACGCTTCCAACAGTCACTATAATTTAGCTTTCTCGCTCAAACGCAACAAATTTCATTAAAATCGGTGCTGAGGTTATCTTAGAAAAGCGTTTCTTGCGTTTTACATTTGAATAGGCCGTATCTGAGTTGGGCCCGACCTAAAGCTTCCTGTTAAGTACATACGGTAATCACCTAGATACCTAGATAACGCGTAGAAAATGGAATGAACGCCTTGTTCTCTTTTTCGAAAGATCGCTAATCTGATAACTGAGAAAAAATGTTACTCAGCGTCCGCGTCGCTCTTGCTGGAAGCACTCGCATTAGACTCCATTGCGGCTGCTTCGATATTGAAATTTGTAAGTTGACAAGCTTTCGAACACGTTTATGAGCCTGTCGTGAAGGTTGTGACGAATATTTCCGAACAAAGACCAGTTTCGTTCACAACTGGTAGATGGCCAATCTATCTGAAACAGCCTAGGCGCTGCAAGTGACCGCGCCTGACTAATGCAAGGGCCTTACAGCAAAGTAGACGCCCCCACGTGCTTCGCGAAGTCCCAGACTCCAGTCCCGAACCAAAACCCAGAGGGCGTCCTGTATTCGGCTACTTTTGAAGCTACGCCATGCTTTTGTCGCGGGACTGAGAGCTAATAACGAAGACACTTCAGAACTGTGCTGCCATTTTCTTGAGGTCGCAGCTTCTAGAACCATACGCTGGCTGCACAGCCGAGAATGGCAAATATAAATGTATGTAGAAATTGTAACGTTTTCTTTTCACCATCTCTGTGCTGAAAAAAAAAACGGGAGAAAAAAAGCGTCTTTTCCCCCGAATCCTTCCGGGTTTTTTAGACGCCATTACGTCTCTAATCCAACCTACAGAGGCTACCCATGTGGGACTTGTCTCCAAATAATATTCGTAGTATATCTTACGTACATTTGCATTATTTATCGCTGCAATTTCTCTAATTGCAGGTCATGATAGACATATGTTTATCAGCGTGACAGCGTTTCCCACAGGAACGCATTGAGTGCAGATCGTGTTAAATAATGGAAATGGACGCAAACAGACGGTCACGTTCGGGGAGATGTGCGCAAGTTAGCAAGTTACGGATATCCGCGGGCCCCTGATGGAAATTCGAGGATATCCCCACTAATGTTTCGTCCGCAGGGTCGCTGCGGTATGAAATTCTTGCGTTTTTTCCCCCCTGTATACCGCACCAGTACATGTTACTTTTTTGAAGTACGGAAGCTCGTACCGCTTAGAGCTTTTTGTACTATGCTGAGGCGCTGGCTTGTCGATGCGGCAGCCCCGTGCTCTTCCTTGCGTGACGTCTCGTGACCCGAAAGACTGCGGTCCGCGCCCTCGCCGCTGCCGGTCTCACGCTTTCGCCGCTGCTGCCGCGTTCGACGCTCGCTGGCTCTGGACGGTGGCGCACGCTGCGTGAGGAAGCCATAGGGAACACGCGTTGTTTTTTAATTTGCAGTAGCAAGTCACACGCACGCTCGAGAACAAAAGTACACGGACCACAGGCTCACCGGAAAACTTATTTCGTTCGTAATTCAGGCGCTCAACAGCGAAATTGAGCGCAATAGAAAGTTTGCATAGCGAAGTTTGGGCCAGCAGTCCTCCATTTCAAGTTACATTCATAGGCGGAGAAGCGGATTGCATTTGTCGCGAAATCCCCTGTTCCATACACTTTTGCCCGTAGAACCACACTAGAGATGCGCTTGCGCCGTCGCCGTGCTGTCCCGGGTGCGACGGCGCATGCGCAGCCAGCCTGCCCGCCCAGCCGCTTGGAGAAGTTGGAAGTGTTTGATCCGCACCGATGGCACCGGCTGTTGGAACCTCAGTGCTGACGCCCGTTATTGCAACTGGGTCGCAAGCCCCAAGGGTAGCGTAGGCCTGGCGGCCTGGGGCACACTGGAAGCATCCGAAGGTCCCAGCAAAGCATGAGGCGACTGCTAACAGAACAACTTGTTTATTCTAGCATCGCAAAGAGCGGGCGGTCAGGTCGACCGAAGTAGAGAGACGGGAGAGCACGTTACTCAACAGCAGAAATCGGAGCCTCTCTCCAGGCGTCCGGGGGCAGCTGCTCTTATACTCTCGGAGTTGAGAGCAAGAGGGAAGGTCATGGGACGACACCACGTGACAGCGGCGACGGACGGACTGATAGACACGTTGGGACAAGGAGGTGACGCATCAGCCGGGCCGGCGCCGGACAGACCTCCTCGCTTCACACTGGGGGAGCTCCTTTCCCCGGCTGCCGCGCTTTGACAAGCGTGGGCACACACACACACACGCACACACAAAGACACGTGGCACTGAACATGCCGGGACGCGCTCGGCGGGGCGCGCTCGCGGCCGCTCCGAACGGGCCAAAATGTCCGCCGCTTGGAACGAAGCTCCGGCGTACGTTGCATCCGCGCTGGCTTTACCGCGCGTCGTAGGCGAAACGTAACAGAAGTAACGTGATCTACTGTGACTGCGAACGCAAGCAGCTAAGGCGAGCAAGCTTGTGCCATAATTCCGCTGCCTTCTCGCGCGCCTAGTGTTGGAGACGACTTGATCTGTCGAGTTTCCGAGGAGCGGCAGCATGGAACGTTCACTTCGGTACAAACACGCGCGCTCTTCCTTGCAGGTTCTTCACGTTAGGCCAGCGTTGGGAGTGCGAGTGCTCGCGGTTATCGAGCGCGCTGTTGTTCACGTGTGCCTTTGGACGCGTGACACCACTCGTGTTCAGTTAGTAAGCGAACGTCTACCGCTGTATATACTGCCCATAAAATGCAAGACTTGCTTCGTGGAATATTGTAATGCATTGCTGTTCCTATCAACGATTCTCCCTTCAGGCGAAACAGATGTTTTGGCCAGAACTGAAAGTGCTTTAGCAGCAAAACTTTTTACTCGAGCTCGAACACTGAAGAAATACGAGCTTTGAATATCGAATCGAATACTCCCATAATTCGGAAAGCAAAAGTTGGAAAAGAAGCAAAAAGCGCCAAAGTGGCGGCAAACAATCTGGAACGGTATCACAAGGCTTTTCTTTAGTAAGTTCCACATTTCATTCGCCGGCCGCCGACGCTTATCACATGTCTAACATTGCAATTGGCTAGTAGCTCCTCTTACAAACACTCCTAACATGTCAGCAGGGAAAGAAGACACCGACCAAAAAAGTGTGGTTAACAAATTTTAGACATTTCAGCTACCATATGGAAGCCATGTTGTCTAAAAAAAACAAGGCTGCTTAATCAAACATTTTCTTCCTAATGAAGTGATCCAGCGCTACTTTTTTTAACGAGGACACAGAGAAACATGATTGGACGGGTGCTTTTGAACTGGATTAGCGCTGGATCCAGTAATCCAGCGATGGATTAGTGCTCGATTACATTCTTAAGAAAAAAATAATCGAGGAATACGATACTTAATAAGGCGAAATTTGGGCTAAGCGGCATACGTGTTTTTATTTCGCGAAATATTGGCAGCAGCAGAAAATTTGTCTCGTGCGGCACACAGCAAACGGAGTGAAGAGAGGCGCGACTGCCTCGCTAATCGGGAGATCGCGAGAGGCAGCGCGTGGGTGACGCATGGGCGCGATTCACAGCGGCGCGATTCACAGCAGCCTCCGCAGGCAGACTTCCACTCGTGCAGCGCTTTGTTTCCGTATATGGTATCGATTGACGCGCTCGCCGCATGGCATCGGCGAACAGACGACAGCGTGCTACTCTGGCGCCATCTCGTAACGGTTGGCGCCGCAAAGCCCGTCTTGCGCGGCGCTACGCTTTTCTTCTCACTAGTGTTCCTGTATATGCTCCCGCAGGGAGCAGAGTTGCGCATAGGTCCGCCGTCGTGCTCCAGCTCTGCAGCGAAGCCACTCCTCGCGCGCGCAGGAGCCAAATGCCGCGCGGTGTTCCGCCTTTTTCTCTAGTGGTCGCGAGCTACAAGCCCCAATTGTTCGCAGGCGCTTAGCAAAGGGCACTTCTTAATGCAGGCTACGCTCGAACGAGTCATTCATGCAGCCGGAGGGGGTGGGCTTCCAACCAACCGAAACTTTGTATGTACCTATGTAAACACGCATATACAAACACACGCACGCACGTACAAATAGGGGGTAGGACCGCCTTCGATTCCCCAAAATAAAATACTCCCGTGGCTCGAACAGCTCCAAAGTTCGCTCGCAAACGCGCAGTACGTCGCCACAAAAAGCGGTGCAATGATTTTCAGCATGCATATGAAGTTGTCTTATCATGGTCAGAAGGCAAGAAATGTTTTAAAGAGTGTTTAAAGAAAACTTCACACACGTAAGGTGGACACTAAGCGCATCTTGGCTGCCGAAACCAGCCGATTAATGACCATTGCCAAGAGAGCTATCGTGCCTGCAGTTATGTCAGTGACCGTTAACAGAACGTCATTTATCACTAACCATCGTTCACAACAGCTGCACGTTTTCGATACATGCGATGCAGACACAGATTCAAGCGCATTTCAAATGTTCACATGCGCACATTTTAAGCAAAGCTTACTTTTACGATTAATTCATACCACAGACTAATCAGGTATTTTGTAGCAGCAAATCTGCAAGTAGAAAAAGATTCAAGATGCAAGATGCAAGAGCTTCTAGATCAAATTTATTTCATACAAGGGAATGCATGAACGGCTGCTGGAAGCAGGCCAAGTGTGCTGGTTCTTGGAACCGTGGGGGCAGAATTCAAAGAAACTGGAAAGGCAACAAGCTATTAAGAGTAACAACAGGATATTTTTATTGCACTAATCACATCAAGATGGCAAACTTGCAGAGTAATTATTCACACAGTGCAGACTGTAATATGGCAACACATTTTTCTTGATCTCTCACCACTCAGAGAAGAGCCAGTAGTTGAAGACACTGTATCAAGTCAATGAAATCATTGAAGCAGGCTTTGGCCAAAAAGCCAAGTTACAAAGCTTTGTGACCTATCGCATCAGAGGCAAGGAAATTTTACGTCATTCAACAGTGCATTCACTCCACTCCCGCCCACAGGAAACAGCATTCACCAAAGCAAAACGTAGATTTCCAGCATGTTTAATTGGACAAGTTTTGTTCCACTGGCACCGCGTAGAGCGCTTTACCGCCTTCCGTGCGGTTTGTGCAGTATGGTGCGCTGCACCCCGTCATACTGAAATACAAGTGCCAGTACGATGTGTTTCGTATCACCACAGGACATCTATAGTATCACTTCACCAAGGTCCTTGACTTCACATCGTCGAATACTGTACCTGAAACCCGCAGCTGCGCCTCTGAACGCACGATCGACGGTTTTCTGATTGCAATGGCGATGGCACTGGCGGAAACGACGAGTTCGTATGAGTCGGCGATGCGCCCGTAAAGTTGGCTTCGCAGCGGCGCGTATCATTTGACGTCATTTTTCGCGCTCGGCCAGTAGCGGTGCGAGCGGCGCCGGAAAAGTTATGCGCAACTCTGCTCCCTGCGGGAGCATATACAGGAACACTACTTCTCACGCTTTCGCCATAACTTCCTCCGCCACTTTCCTCCTCGCTTTCTCTTAGCTATCGCCGTCTTTCATCTGCCGCTGCGTTCCGCCTTCGCTATTTAATCCTTCGCTGTGCTCGTTCACTCAGGCCCCGTACACTCTCAAGTTCAACAAATGGCCACAGAGGGCGAAAAACCAATCGAGGCGCGTTTCAGCGTAAGCGCGCAAGTGGAGCTACTGTAATTTGGTCGAATACTTTAATTTGTGCTTTCTCTGCTAGGGGCGCTGAACATGCTGAATTTTTTACTTTACACAAACCATTGACATAAACAATCGAGGCGTCTAAGGTTGTTTTGATACCTCAGGCAAATAGGCAGTTGATTTTTTTAAATTTGATTGTTGAAGCTGCTTTTTAGTCATAGCGTCAAGGTTTTTGTACTTGATTAACCACCGGCAGCCGACAGCCTATTGGTATCGATGTGTTTCCTGGCCGTTGGCGTTCGAATACTGCGGCGGTAAAACCGGTAAAACATTTTCGAAAGCATGCTGGTTTCGTCTGCGAGTCATTACATTGACTTGCTGTAAAGAGGTCTACTCTTGGCAAAAAATAGTGCCTCATTTTGTTTAGGCGTTGATTATCATAATGAATGCGGCGGAGGTTGAGGGAGTCCGCTTGAAGGTACGTTTTTATGCCGTTGATCTCCATAACACCGTGAGTACGCAAACCGATGTCACAGAAGACCCGATGCATCATTGTGTGTTCTCCGTCATCGCTTGCTTGCTGTACGCCTACTAATTCTTCATTTCTTCAAGTGTTGTACCCTCCTTTTGTTCTTGTTCTCTTGTGCTTCACTTACCAGTATGTCGTTCCGTCAGCTGTAATGCGCATTTGCAAAGCCAATACGTTTGATAAGACGCAGTGGTTATCATAATTTCACTACACATGTATTAAGCTGGCACATATGTTTCAGATTGCACGACGTTGATGCGGAGATTAGGATAATTATGACACCCGTAAGGAAGATGCAGCTGACGGCCGTAAGCTGTTGCGTTCTTTCGGCCAAACTACCCTGCCTGGTAGTGCTGCAATGATGCTGTATAAAAGTGACACGCGGTGACAGGGAAATTATTATACTTAGCAGCCGACCGTACGTTTTGTAACTTCGGTCTTCTTTCTTGTGCGTTTGTGCTACCCTTATTAATGAGCCATTTCTTGATTATGTTCTTGACTATGTAACCGCGTTTGTGTGGATGCGTAGACGTGTGCTTTCTGTTTGTACTTGTAAAATGCAAATAAAATATTTTCAGGCTTACTCAATCTTTGGCGTCATGTGCGTTTATTCCAGTCGAGGCCATCGTGCCACCTGGAAACCGCATTCTGTCAGTAGCCCTACACGAAATGCAACAGCTGGTGCGCGGCGGCACAACTCGGGGTAACGGCGGTGTAATAAACGAAAAACCGCTCGGGATGCCCTTAAAAGTCAGTTCAGAGTGTGCCTTAACTCGATATGACTCAGCGCTACATGTATTCTGCTGCGCTTCGATCGCGCTCCCGCCAGTTTGGTTGCTGTGTGGCAAACGTAACGCCTACATATACACATAGGCGCTACGTTTGCCACACAGCAACCAAACTGGCGGGAGCACGATCGAGGCGCAGCTGGCGCAGCAGCCAGAAACCCAGTAAAGCCACAGAACACCTGGTAAAGCGGGTGCAAAACCCCGTTTCCGTTTCCTGTTGTACAGCGCCACTGGTGGTCGCATACTTTAGTTCACGACGCCACCGCTACGCTTATTTCCGTAGCACTGTGGAAGGTACGCAGGAACGGGCAGCTACGAGCTGCGCTCTCAAGTGCATCACCAACTAGCCGCGCAACGTGTTTTCTAAATAAAACACCCACGTGTGCGCTTTCCTGGTACACATAGTGTTCGAGTCCGACAACGCTGCATCGAATTCTACTATGACAACGTGATCTCAGCCTGTCTGAGGCGAGCAGTTGAACTACCCGAACGGCTGTAAAAGCATTGGGGCTTCTTGTTGCGCTAGCGTGTCGCCGTCAAGTCACACGCTTGTGTCGAAGTGATACCACGTGCTGCCATCAGTGGGCACTTATTTTCTGCGTTTCTTACACATCTCGCACCTCCATGCCGCCCGTATACTGCACACCGGTACTTTATACGTCCCATCTACGGGCTCTTTGTTTGAGGTAATCGGCGGTACGTGGTGTGCAAAGATGGGAACGCCGTGCTGGCGCTATATTCCAACATGGCTAGTTTTGAACGTTGCGTAATCTGTAGTTGCAGAGACGCTTTGAAGTGAGAAGCTGCAAGAAGCGTTTGCTCCCTTCTGCCGGCGCTCTTCATCACGACAGTGTTCTGACAGCGAGTTCGCGGCCATCGAGCGAGACCTGTTCGTGTTTGCCGGCGTGGGTGCGACACCATGCTCATTAACTTAAGTAGCAGCGAGTGTTTACTGCAATTTATATGAACGATAAAACTACGAACCTTACTTTGTTTAGTTGTCTGATACTTCGCTATCGCTATCAATGTTTCGCTTTTCGGGTGACATTGACTTTTCTGTAAATCCGAAGCTTTTGGAAATGCATGGAGGAGTGTTAGAAATTTAATTCATTAAAATGATAAAAAAATTGCAAGTTCATCTTTCGTGGTTAATGGGACCACGAAACCCCGAAAAATGGGACCACGACCACAGCATGGAGGTCTTACCTAAAAAAGATGATCTCTGTAGCCTAATACATGATTGTGATGCTGACATAATTGCATTAACCGAAACGTGGTTGACGAGTAAAGTAACAAACTCTGAGTTATTCTACTGTAATAAAAAGTATAATATTTACCGTACTGATCGCGCTAACACACTAGGCGGTGGTGTTTTAATTGCTGTTAATGAATGCTTTGACTGTTTCCCTGTAGCCATATCATGTGACATTGAATGTGTATGGTGCTGCATTTCTGTAAATTTCAAAAAGGTTGTGATTGGTGTTTGTTACCGACCACCATCATTAGTCCCGACTTTTTGCGATAGCATGTACGATTGCATGTGCCAGATAAGTGTTAGCTTCTCCGGAGCGCCAATATTACTTAAGGGCGATTTTAACTTCCCGAATATTTTCTGGTCAAGAACGTGTCCTTTATTAAATACAACTTCCGCAGAATCGAAGCATTTTGTAGAGATATGTGCTAATTTCAACTTGGTTCAGGTAGTTACTTCCCTTACACGTGTAACGAACACCACATCATCTCTTTTAGATCTTGTTTTAACATCATCAACAGATATATCTAAGGTTACACATTCACCCGGCTTGAGCGATCACGACGTCTTGCATTTTTTCATTAGCCTGGCAATTCTACCGTCCCAAAACAGTATTAAAACCATTCGTGAATTTAAAAACGGCTACTTCACCGCTATCAACTACGAACTTGCTCTTTTCCTTGATAATTACCTTGCTAAAGTTGCTGAGCGCTCACTGGATACTAACTGGAATATATTCAAAGAAAAAATTCACGATCTTGTTAACAAGTTTATTCCGAAGAGGCGCGGTTTTTCGAATAACAATGCTTCATGGTATACTAAATCTTTGAAACGCCTATCTAACAGAAAAAAAAAACGTCTTTTTCGGACAGCTAAGCGGATGGAAAGCCAGGCTAAATGGTCTTCTTACAAAGAAGCTGCCTCGGCCTACTCATCCGCGATAAAGAATACAAAATTTTGTTTTTTCAATAATACCCTTCCGAACATGCTCATAAATAATCCAAGAAGCTTCTGGAATTTAGTAAGGCCTAGTGCATCGAAAATCATATCACTTAGCATGTCTTCCGGTGAGCCTATACCTCGGCAGCACTGCGCTACGATTTTAAATAATGCATTTATAAAAGCTTTCACTCCTTCAGCACATGATAGCGACCTTCCAAAGCTACCATGCTGCAATTTTGTTCCTATGGATCCCGTAATTTTTAACTCTACTGGCATAAACAAAATAATAGAGACTCTTAAACTTACGTCTTCTCGTGGAATAGACGAAATCACTACGAAATTTCTAAAAAATACTAGTGAGTATTCCTCTATCATCTTAGAGAGCATTTTTTCACAATCATACCTGTCTTCATCCCTGCCTCATGACTGGAAAACAGCAAAGATTATTCCTAACCACAAATCTGGCGAAACTCAAGATCCTTTTAACTACAGGCCCATATCGATTACCTCAGTACCGTGCAAAATTAAGGAGCACATCATATTTTCTAACCTCGTCAACGTTCTTGAAAATATTTTTTTCTCTAACAGTCCGCATGGCTTTCGCAAATTTTTTTCTTGTGAGACTCAGCTGGTAACTTTCACTAATGACTTACATGTATATCTTGATAGCGGTTTTTTGACTGATTGCATATTTTTGGATTTTTCTAAAGCTTTTGACAACGTGAAACATGTACTGCTACTACACAAACTAAGCGCACTCAACATTGACCCGAGAGTACTCAGCTGGATCCAATCGTTCCTTTCTTCTCGTTCCCAATTTGTTGTAACTAATGACTCCACATCTCACGCGGCTCCAGTTGAATCCGGTGTTCCACAAGGGTCTGTTCTTGGTCCTCTTTTATTTTTAATATATATTAACGATTTACCTGATAACATTTCCTCACAAATTTGTTTATTCGCTGACGACGGTGTTATATATCGAAAAGTGACTAATGCATCTGATATAGCTACCCTTCAATCCGATTTAAATAACATATCTAACTGGTGCCTCACTTGGTGCATGGAACTCAACATTAATAAATGCAAATCTATGCGGATTTCTCGTTCTAACAACTTGCCCTACCTACGCCCTTAATGACTGCCCCCTTCAATCCATTACATGCCAGCGTTATCTTGGCATTCATATAACTAGCGATCTTTCTTGGAAGCAGCATGTACAGTATGTAATATCTAAAGCTAACCGCTCTTTAGGATATTTGAAAGAAATTTTTCGCTTGCGCCAGTTTTATTAAAACTGGCTGTTGTACACGACATACGTCCGCCCCCAATTAAAATATGCCTCATCCGTGTGGAATCCTCATCAGATCACATTAATTAACGAAACTGAATCAGTGCAAAATCGCTCGGTTCGTTTCATCTTCGCTAACTGCCATCGCACTGCTAGTGTTAAATTAATGAAGAGTACCCTTCAAATTCCATTATTATCTCTTCGCAGAAAAGAATCACGCATTTCCCTTTTTCATAAAATCTACTACCACAACGCATCTCTTCGCCCTCTTTGGATCCAACCTGCGCCTTATTATTCGGCTCGTCGTGACCACTTACATAAAGTTAACGTACCCCGTCATCACACCGTCGCGTGCTCACAATCATTCCTTCCTAGGAATTCAGTCGACTGGAATAATCTAGCAACATCATTAGTAAGCATCAGTGACCCCACTCGCTTTAAGAATGCACTAATCAACATAAAATAATGTATGGTGGCAAATGGCATAATTATGTACTTATTCGTGAACATGGTCTGCTTGCTAAAGTGTATTCTTTCTGTATTTTCATGTTATGTAAGTCTGTTATTTGTTATGAATGCATTACATTTTTTCATATTGCTTTTGTTCCTTGGAAATTCCTTGAACTAATCCTGTATTTTTTACTCTTGGAATGTATTCTCGCCCCTCCCCTCTGCAATGTACAATTATGTACCTTGAGGGTATCATAAATAAATAAAAAATAAAAATAAATATAAATATAATATAGTATAATAAATATAATATAATAAATATAATATAAATAAATAAATAAAAATGGGACCGTAGCGCATCAGACAGCACACTCATGGGGCGTTTCTAGAGGCTGGACGGCTAAAATGCGCCAATGGCGCCAAAATGCACCTTGCGCCAATAAACCCTACACATCGTCCAAAGGCTAAAATAATCGTAATACGCTATAATATTCCGTTGTATTCGAATAACGACGAAATCTAACATCAATTTCTCGAATCAGATCCTCTGATTCGTTTGCGGAACTTCGAGCGTTCAGGCACCCCGGCTAAGTCAAAACCAATCGCTAAAGAGATAGCTATGACTCTGACGGTGTGAGGATATGACGCAGTCTACCACCTTTTCTTTGAGCTTCCATATATTCTGGGTGCCTACAAATTATGTGCCTGTATTGGGAGCATATAGGCGCGAAACGCAGAAATGCTTTTCTGAGACAACTCGCGAACCGATTTGAATGAAGTGTGTTGCACTTGAAGATTAAGATGGAGTCTACTGACTTACGATGCAAAAATTTTATTTAGGGCGTCAGAAATGTTTACATAAAGGAAAGATCATCGGTAAGTAAAAAAAAAAGAAGCACGAAGTTTACAAACCTGTAATTCTGCACCACAAACACATATAGCAGTTCTGTGAGCTGTACATATTCGAGCATTTCAAGTGAAGATGTATGTTAAATGAATTTACAGCCTACGTTAAGTTCTCAGAATGTTTACGAGGGTTTCGCAAGGGCTATCTCACAAATTAGTGAAATATTTCAGAGCAGCCTACGATACAATAACGTTGTCCGCTTCAGATATATTATTAGGTGCAGTTTACCGAATTGATAACGTTATTTTGCAAAGTTATGGAGTTGTAAACTCGATAACTGAATTTCTTTTTAATTTTGCACTTTTTGATAATTTTTCTAAGCTCATTTGTGGCATGAATTAAAATATATACTTCTTACAGTAAGTCGACTTTAGCTTTTCCTTTGAAATACAACTCAATGAAAATCGGTGCAGTAGTTGCAAATAAAAGTAATTACTCCGTTCCGATTTATTCATACAGTAAATCCCAAGCTAAAGCTTCGCCTTAAGCCATTACAGTTTGTAATAAAATTGGCGAGAACCGCCAGCGCTGAAGGAATCTGAAACGAAAAACTTACAACTTTTCAACTCTGCACCAAAAACAGATATCCCAGCTCTGTAAACTCGTTCTCTTGAAGCATATAATTGTAAATAGTAAACTAACGTAAAATAGTTGCAATGTTTACGAGAGCATAGCGAAATTCCTACTCGTAAATTATTGGTATATTTCGAAGCGACATGTAATACATTTGTTTCTGTTTGGTATAAACGTCTCAATAGGCGCCATTTAAAAAAAAATGGCGACATTGTTTTCCATTTCCAAGTTACAAAGCGGTAAAGTCGATACTTGAGCTTGCGGAGATATGGCGATCTGAATTTTTTCCAAATATTGATGGCCTAAATTAAAAATCTGCTGTCTCCAGTCGGTAGAGCTTTGCGTTCGCAATTATATTCAAGAATCATTCTAGGCGGTACTGGGGTTGCCGAGGAAACTGATAATCTCAGATGTTTAGACTGGAGCTCCCGCATAACAACTTCCTTTTAGGCTTCGAAGAAGTTACACGAGTCTATCTGGCGTGGCCAATCGTGGTATGCGAAATTTCGCGCCGTTTTAAATTTAAACGTATAAGGCCTGAGCAGCATACAGAAATTAATGCAGAGGTCGAAGGCGTCGAAAGCGTTACCTTAACCGTCAATGTGGTGCGAGAGCGTTTCGAAAATTGGGTTAGCTATTGCTTGTGCAGATTACACGGTTCCTGTGTAATTCCAATCACACTGGAAAAGCCTCCGTGGAAGATCCCCGATGGCTTCATCACTGATGTCACAAAATCGGACATCTAGAAAGGCTGCACCGATGTGGACATGGACACCTGTCAAAGCTGAAGCACAATACAGAAGCACGTTTTTTTCCCTTTGTTATCAGGTTCAAAAGAACGCGAGGTAGCCTCGGTTGGCTAGTTGGTGCATATTTGTAAGTATAACTGTCTAGGATAAATTAAGAAAGCAACAAGAACAAAAGCACGCATCTACGAGACGAGAGCCATCTGGCAACTGAGGTCGAACGCTTCCTTCGCTGCAGAATGCATTCAATGGCGCACTTCGTAGAGCTTTTGCGCAGGCATATACAGTTGTCGCGAGTAACCAAATTTCATTAAATCCGGAGGCAAATCGGCACGGGAGCTACTCAGGAAGAGAACATCTTTGATTGCACCACCGCAATATGTTGCAATATAATTCCCTAAACCGCAAAATTTGGTAAAGAGGAGATGCTTCAGTGCAACATCATGGATTTGCAGCATATATTCGTATATGCGCTATTGGACAGGATTAAGAACAGACGTGTTAAGCAAAGCTGCTAAAACATTTCCATCTGCACGCTCGTATACTTACTCCGTGCATTCGACGAGAACTAGCTGAAGGCAATACGTTATACCCGGCTCGTGCTTTCCGCTGCCTCTTTGGCATTACATTATGCAATCGGCTAACAATCCACCTGTGCTTCGTGTGAAGATGGACGGCTCACGTGTCTCCGTCAGACAACTGCGGCCACGTGTTCGCAAAGGTGATCGAGCTGAGTAACATGCTGACAAAGACGGTCCCTGTGTGTTCATTTCTATTAACACTGGAAATGCGGAATGGTGTCCTTGCGCACACAGTTGCCATTGTTCGCCGTGAATGTCTCGAGAATTTGTCACTCTAACACTATACTATAATGAAGCCATCTTTTACTGGACACTGTTTGTTAGCTGTGAGTTATCTTCTTTTGTACCGGCTACCATACTGTACGGTTCTTCAAATGTTAATAGTTTTGCATAGACTAGGAATATTTGCTTCAAAGTTAAGAGTCCTGTACTAGGATTTTATTGCAGGTAATAATACCACACCGCTACCATTCAGCTATTGCGCGTACAACCATGTACAGAAAGTCGTTTATGCGTCAGGTTCTTCTCCGTAGTTCTAAAACGCAGCACCTGTGCCACTTCACTCTGCTTACGTCAATTATTTGGTCTTTATGAACGTTCAGCAAGCGTTGGTCAATGCACCATCGGCACAAATTGAAACTCGAAGTCGTAATAACTGATCAAAACGCTCGCTACGCATGAATTCTTGGAAATGTGATGTGTAGTCACACTGCGTCTGGTTTCTGAGCATGTATAATACTTACGGATTCATATCAACCCGGAAATGCAACAACGCATCGGGGTAGTTTCGGAATCGTTCGCGTTTCAATTTGTGCTGACAGAAGATGAGCGCAACACTTGTTAAAGGCAGCGGCGCATTCACGCGGTTCTCGCTCGCAGGGACGTAAACAGAAGACGTCATTTTGTCTGACTGCCACTACGTGATCAACCGTCATACGGCAGTAAAATTTGCTATACGTTGGCTAGAATGCACAGGTGACACAAATGCCTGTACCTGGCATGACGAAAGTGACCGCACCGAGCCTGCACTGGTGATACGCCTCCTGCGTGAGAGTTGCTATGTTGACTAAATTGTTGAGGCAGTGAGAAGAGGGTGTACTCTCTTTTATCGCTGACCGTAATGTTGAGTTTTTGCTGTCATACTACGGACATGCGCCTGCGAACAGCATCATTAGAAGGAGGCCGTCAGCAAGGCGTACACGTGCATCCTCTTATGCCTCATCATCGGAATACTACCGTCCTTGCACAGAGTCCTACCCATGAGATCGAACATGGCATGGCATAGCATAGAAAGCTGTTTAAAATTACAGCGTGTTGCGGATAGTTCCTCACGCAAGCTGTGCGATAGTCGTTTACTTGTGCCATTTGCAAGGTTTTTTTCTGTTTATGCCATGTAGAGAAACGCATGTTACGCTTCTAAGTACAAAACGTTGTGCTGCATTGCCACTACCACCGGCACTCGACGCATTGTTCTTGTGCCGATGCAGGTAGAGTACAAGTAAACATACATACGTAAACAAATACACGCCGTCTGATCAAGCGCAGGTCGATTGAAGATAGTTCTCACCTTCGAACGTTCTGCCGTCGCTGTCGTCGTCTCCCGGGACGTGGAAGCCGAAGTCCCAGCATTGTCGGACAACGGCTTTACATCGCAAGCGCTTTGCGCGCCCCTACTGGCCAGCGGTGGGGCCTCCTGTTCAGCAGGTGGTTTGCTACTCGTAACGGCCATATCTGCAACAATAAAAATGCAACCGGACGTTTAAAAAAACGTATACGTATTTTAATTGCACTGTAATAATTTTCTGTACCGTAGGTCGTTGCATCCTGCTAATACTTTTCGAGTCTGAGCGGGTCGGTCGATGAAGCCGGGATGGTATTTTTGAACATCGCTCTAAATTCTGCCGAGGTTACTTTGTTGGCCAATTAATTTCAGGGGAGGCAACAACTCTGTTATAGTCGCAAGCAGGGAATGGTAAAAAAATTTATCAGGGAACTTTCGGTGAGAATAAAGAGAGCCAGAAACCGTATTTTTCCAACACTGGCATTTTATTTCCCATTACTTTCGTAGATCTTCAGTGGCTAGGACACCTCCGCATCATTATCATCGCTAGGAAAGGACACGACTGGCATAGCTCTTAGCAAAAGGAATGAAAAAGGGAATATAACATCGCGAAATGCAGAGCCAGGACCAAGGCAATCCAATGATTCTATTTATTGGCTCGCGAGGTTCGACATCCCAAAGCTATTAGCAAACGTAGCGAAATGCAGAGCCAGGACCAAGGCAATCCAATGATTCTATTTATTGGCTCGCGAGGTTCGACATCCCAAAGCTATTAGCAAACGTAGCGAAATGCAGAGCCAGGACCAAGGCAATCCAATGATTCTATTTATTGGCTCGCGAGGTTCGACATCCCAAAGCTATTAGCAAACGTAGTGAAGGTGTCCAGGGCTGCGATCTTGTACGCGTTCCAAACTCGAACGGAGGCGGTCCGTTCTTTCCGTCGCGAAATTGGCGGTCCGTTCCATCGCGTTCGTCCGATAGCAGACAACATGGAATGATTGACAGCAGATATCATTTCACAATTGACGTCATGGCGTTCGTCACCGTTCAAACTGACCAACTGTGTGCGGCTCGATGGAACGGACCGCCTCCGTTCTATTTTGGAACGCGTACAAGATCGCACCCCAGATTAAGTTTGACCTCTTGATGCTGTTTAGGGAGCTCCTAAATGTAAGTAAGCGAGCGTTGTCGCATTTCGCGCCCATCGAAATGCGGCCGCCGGTAATCGTACCCGGAACCGCGCGCTTAGCGCTACAGGGATATGGCCAGTAAGCCACCTCGGCGAGCTGGGTGCGCGTTATAGAAACGCAGGTGATCAAACGTAATACACAGTGCTTCCTAAAGCGGCCTCAATCATAATCCCCTGTGCGATTTGGAGACACAAAACCCAACAATTTTTTATTTTTTAACACGTATTTGACCAGTTTAATCGTACAGCTGTCTTGCACGACCTTAGTATAAATGTTTAACATCATGGCAATGAGTCTAGCTACGCTGTCCTTAGTCCCTGAGATCAACGTTCGCAGCGCCACTTCAGCGCCTTGTTGTTTGGACGAGATGCTAAAGATGGCGGCGGGGAATACACATCATCATCATCAGCAGCAGCAGCATCAGCAGCAGCAGCATCAGCAGCACCAGCAGCATCAGCAGCACCAGCAGCATCAGCAGCACCAGCAGCAGCAGCAGCAGCAGCAGCCTGGTTACACCCACTGCAGGGCAAAGGCCTCTCCCATACTTCTCCAACTACCCCGGTCACGTACTAATTGTGGCCACGCTGTCCCAGCAAACTTCTTAATCTCCTCCGCCCACCTAACTTTCTGCCGCCCCCTGCTACGCTTTCCTTCCCTTGGAATCCAGTCCGTAACCCTTAATGACCATCGTTTATCTTCCCTCCTCATTACATGTCCTGCCCATGCCCATTTCTTTTTCTTGATTTCAACTAAGATGTCATTAACTCGAGTTTGTTCCCTCACCCAATCGTCTCTTTTCTTATCCCTTAACGTTACACCTATCATTCTTCTTTCCAGAGCTCGTTGCGGCGTCCTTAATTTAAGTAGAACCCTTTTCGTAAGCCTCCAGGTTTCTGCCCCGTAGGCGTGTACTGGTAAGACACAGCTGTTATATACTTTTTTCTTGAGGGATAATAGCAACCTGCTGTTCATGATCTGAGAATGCCTGCCAAACGCACCCCCGCCCATTCTTATTCTTCTGATTATTTCCGCCTCATGATCCGGATCCGCGGTCACTACCTGCCCTAAGTAGATGTATTCCCTTACCACGTCCAGTGCCTCGCTGCCTATCGTAAAGTGCTGCTCTCTTCCGAGGCTGTTAAACATTACTTTAGTTTCCTGCAGATTAATTTTTAGACCCACCCTTCGGCTTTGCCTCCCCAGGTCTGTGAGCATGCATTGCAGTTGGTCCCCTGAGTTACTAAGCAAGGCGATATCATCAGCGAATCTCAAGTTACTAAGGTGTTCTCCATTTACTCTTATCCCCAATTCTTCCCAATCCAGGTCTCTGAATACCTCCTGTAAACACGCTGTGAATAGCATTGGAGTGATCGTACCTCCCTGCCTGACGCCTTTCTTTATTGGGATTTTGTTGCTTTCTTTATGGAGGACTGCGGTGGCTGTGGAGCCGCTATAGATATCTTTCAGTATTTTTACATCGTCTACAGTGGCGTAGCCAGAAATTTCGTTCGGGGGGGGCTCACTTTGCAGCTCGGCCTGCTCCTTATAAAATTAGTCGAGGGATCAATATATATATATATATATATATATATATATATATATATATATATATATATATATATATATATATATATATATATATATATATATATATATATATGTCATTCAACAACCTTGTTAATATTTTTGTACATATGCAACGAACAGGGGAAAATCTCAACGACACTTTCCTTTGTAAGAATGTATTGCGCAGGACTGTCAGCGGTTGTTCATTGCGAGTAATTGCTCCGAAATTAAAGTCGCAACAGAGAGCACATATAAAAAGCAGGAGTTCTGCAACATATACGAGGGCGAGTCAAATGAAAGTGAGCCAATTCGAATATATGACAAACCGGGTACTTTATTTAAAAGTAGTCACCATGAGTATTTAGACACTTGTTCTACAAACGAGTCGCGTAATTCCCGTATCATAAAACTCCTTGGATTGCTGCCTCAAAAATCTGTAGATGACTACACGTCATCTTTCGACACGAATCTGGTTCCCTTGAGCAGTTTCTTCAAATTTTACCAAATGTGGAAGACGCAAGGCAACAGGTTTGGGCGGCATGAGGGATGCTGCAGCGCTTCCCACTTGAACTTTGCCAGTTTTGTATTAACCACATCAGCGACGTGGGAACGGGCAATGTCGTGAAGGAAGATGTCCCCAATGCGCAATTTTCCACGTCGTTTGTTCTTAATTGTGACACGCAGCCGATCCGATCTTTCACAATATCTGAAACGATTTAGAGTCTCTCCAGGTTTAGAAAATTCGATCAATAGTGGCCCCTAACGATCTAAAAAGAAGTCAACGCTTTTCCGGCATAACTGACGGCCTTTGTTTTCCTTGGGAGCGGTGAATTCAAATGTTTCCACTGTAAGATTTGCCGTAGTGTTTCAGGCTAGTAGTAGCGGCACCATGTCATCCCCGGTCACAATTGCAGACAAAAAGTTGTTACCCTCATCTGGGGTTCTTTGACGTGCACTTAAATCTAAGTACACGGGTGTTTTCGCATTTCGCCTCCATCGAAATGCAGCCGCCTTGACCAGGATTCGATCCCGCGACCGCGTGCTCAGCAGCCGAACACCATAACCACTGAGCAACCACGGCCTTTTCGATTGTGTTGGGGGGGATTGCACGGTGGCTTTAGCCCGGCCGTGGATCGTCTTTGTAACTTTCATGTGCTTCTTTGAACAGTTTGCTACAACGCTTCTTAGTGGCCAATGAAACGCAATGTTCAACGCATACGGCAGCCATACGGCGAATAATTTCTTTTTGGGAAACATCTTCATTTGTCAAAAACCTCACGACACCAAGCTGTTCAACTTTTGAAGTGTCGATAATGTCATGCAACCATGTTAAACCCCGTGTATGAGAGCATTAAAGAACATTTAACCTCACCTCTGCATGTCACTTGTAAATGAGATGCGTATGTGCTACGCGCATGCCTCGAAAATAATGAACCGAACCATTATTGCGCCGGGCGGGTTGTCTCACTTTCATTTGACTCGCCTTCGTACATTAGAAATGCGAAGATACGATGGAATATACAAATGTGAAGATACAGTTTGATACAAGGCAAAAAATTGTCACTGGAAACAAAGTTAACTGCGCATATACACAAAACCTCGCAACAAGATGTTTAAATATACGCATAAGCCTCCAATAAATCTACGTACCTAAGAAAAAGCCACTATATATAATGCGTCAATTAAGGCAAATAAGCAGGTTGCGCAACCACAGATTCACAGATCACAGCACCCCCCCTCCTCCCTCCACTCCCAAAATGTATCGCGTGCGACGGAAGGCGGCGCGCTTCCTCCCCGCTTTTCTCCCTTGCACACACAAGACACAGCCACCATCGTCGGCTCACCACCTCCCCTTCCCCCCCGCACGCTTTCACTCGGACATAGAGCATGCGGCGCGTGGTCACGATGTTATCGCCCTTGGCCTTTATTTATACGGAACATGAGGGCAACGACAGGAATGCGCCTGGAGTCTTCATAGAGCTGCTATCGCAATAATAAAATAGTATCCGGCAACTGAAGCATCCCGTCGCCCATTACTTTTCGCAAAAGAAGTAACAAAATCGAACTTTCACCATGCGAAAATTCGCTGCACCGCAATAATGTCTTCTTTTTTTTTGTGGGCGGGGGGCGGCGAAAAAGTATAACGCAAAGGAAAGCATGTTGGCTACAATCGAATGCCTACTTTGGGCACCTAGTGTGGCTACCGAACGATTATCGAAGAAAGCGTGTGAAGCTTGGTCCACAGAAAACCATACGCGTACGGCTCGGTATCCTACACCGGCGAGACAAAATTTTCCGGAGTGGTTGCGCTCAAGCGAACGCGTTGAAATCCATCGAGTCCCCGCAGTGCTGGCGGCGAGCGACTATGCATTGTTTCTTTTTCTCGTCTGCTAGCCAGAAAGCGTCCAAAACTCTGCCAGGCGAAAATGCAGTCGGCCAGAGAAAAACAAACGCGCATCCAAGTGCGCCGCGCGGTTATCGATGCGGCACGAGAAAAACGCATGCGCTCTGGCTGGATCGGAAGCCCGCGGGTTGCGAGAACAAAAAAAAGAATGAGAAAGAAAGGAGAAAGAGGCTCAATATATCCTCGCGAATAAAAGTCCAGGTCGAAAAATAAATAAGAACTTAGTTACAATGGTGGCTTTAGTGTCTTGACATGGATGCTTTGGCGCAGGTGAAAAAAAAATGTTTATATTCTTTTCTGTGACCTGATGGCACACATGAACCACCAGAACGCTTTGTCTCATTGGACCTCGCTGCGTGCTTTGTCAACTTGTCTGATAGTATGTTGATTTCGCTTGTCTCGTTGTATGGCCCGATGTACGACTTTAGAAAAGTCGATGCACCTTTGGCGTCAAATGTTTACAACAGCATTAAACCCAAAAAGTTCCGGAATCGAAAATCTAAAGCACGACTTTGAAAATGTCAATGGACCTTTCGCATCAAAATGTGATGAGAACTTTGCACCCACAACGTTTCAGAATTGAAATCCAAGCGCTTCGTAGATTCCGCAGCCTCCGCGAAATGCCGAGACGACCCCCCCTCGCCTTCAAAACGCCCTTGAAATTTTGTGCCCAGTGGGGCTCCTTGCGTTACGATATGTGACTCCCTATGCATGGGGCGTTGCCCCGAAATCCAGCCCGATTTAGCAATGTTCGCGCTAAAATGTCTTTTCGAGCGTGAATTAAGAACATTCTAGACAAAATCGAGCATGATTTCTGGCGCCGGGAGATGTTTTGGTCGGCGGCACATGACTGCACGAAAAAATTTCGGGGGGGGCTGAAGCCCCAAAAGCCCCCCCCCTGGCTACGCCCCTGATCGTCTACACCTACTCGTCTACACCCTGACTTCCGCAATGCCTCCATGACTGCTGAGGTTTCGACTGAATCAAACGCTTTCTCGTAAGCAATGAAAGCTATATATAAGGGTTGGTTACATTCCGCACATTTCTCTATCACCTGACTGATTAGTGTGAGTTTGGTCTATTATTGAGAAGCCTTTACGGAATCCTGCCTGTCCTTTGGTTGACGGAAGTGTAAGGTGTTCCTGATTCTATTTGCAATTACCTTAGTAAATACTTTGTAGGCAACGGACAGTAAGGTGATCGGTCTATAATTTTTCAAGTCTTTGGCGTCCCCTTTCTTATGGATTACGATAATGTTAGCGTTTTTCCAAGTTTCCGGTACGCTCGAAGTCATGAGGCATTGCGTATACGGGGTGGCCAGTTTATCTAGAACAATCTGCCTACCATCCATCCACAAATCTGCTGTTGCCTGATCCTCCCCAGCTGCCTTCCGCCTTTGCATAGCTCCGAAGGCTTTCTTAACTTTTTCCGGCGTTACCTGTGGGATTTCGAATTCCTCTAGACTATTCTCTCTTCCATTATCGTGGTGGGTACCACTGGTACTGTATAAATCTCTATAGAACCCCTTAGCCACTTGAACTTTCTCATCCATATTAGCAATGATATTGCCGGCTTTGTCTCTTAACGCATACATCTGATTCTTGCCAATTCCTAATTTCTTCTTCACTGCTTTTAGGCTTCCTCCGTTCCTGAGAGCATGTTCAATTCTATCCATATTATACTTCCTTATGTCAGCTGACTTACACTTGTTGATTAACTTCGAAAGTTCTGCCAGTTCTATTCTAGCTGTAGGGTTAGAGGCTTTCATACACTGGCGTTTCTTGATCACATCTTTCGTCTCCTGCGATAGCTTACTGGTATCCTGTCAAACGGAGTTACCACCGACTTCTATTGCACACTCCTTAATGATGCCCACAAGATTGTCGTTCATTGCTTCAACACTAAGGTCCTCTTACTGAGTTAAAGCCGAATGCCTGTTCTGTGGCTTGATCTAGAATTCCTCTATTTTCCCTCTTACCGCTAACTCATTAATCGGCTTCTTATGTACTAGTTTCTTCCGTACCCTCCTCAGGTCTAGGCTAATTCGAGTTCTTACCATCCTGTGGTCAATGCAGCGCACTTTGCCGAGCACGTGCACATCTTTTATGATGCCAGGGTTAGCGAAGAGTATATGGTCTATTTCATTTCTAGTCTCGTCATTCGGGCTCCTCCACGTCCACTTTCGGCTATCTCGCTTGCGGAAGAAGGTATTCATTATCCGCATCTTATTCTGTTCTGCAAAGTCTACTAATAACTCTCCTCTGCTATTCCTAGTGTCTATGCCATATTCCCCCACTGCCTTGTCTTCAGCCTGCCTCTTGTCTACCTTGGCACTGAAGTCGCCCATGTACAGTGTATTTTGTTTTGACCTTACCCATCGCCGATTCCACGTCTTCACAGAAGCTTTCGACTTCCTCGTCATCATGACTGGATGTACGGGCGTACACCTGTACGACCTTCAATTTGTACCTCTTATTGAGGTTCACAACAAGACCTTCCTCCCTCTCGGTAATGCTGTAGAATTCCTGTACGTTACTAGCTATATTCTTATAAATCAGGAATCCGACTCCTAGTTCTCGCCTTTCCGCTAAGCCCCGGTAGCACAGGACGTGCCCGCTTTTTAGCACTGTATATGCTTCATTTGTCTTACTAACTTCACTGAGCCCTATTATATCCCATTTTCGAGGCCCTGAAGAATGTTCTTTTAGCAATTATAAATAACATTATAACCACACACAAAAAAAATACCGCCTGGCCTCAAGGAAGCGCTTGTAGTTCCTCTCTTCAAAAGCGGACAGGTCAATGTTGTCACAAACTACAGGCCAATTTCGATACTTTCGTGCATTGCTCTTATACTTGAAAAGCATATTTTTCACGTAATGCAGAGCTTCATTGATGCGCACAACATAATGTCGCCTAATCAGTACGGATTTACTTGTGGGCGTGGCACTAGATTAGCATTAGATGAATTAACCGATTTCCTTAATAGTACTCTTGAAATTAGTGCATTCGCTTGTGCATTATTTCTAGATGTATCAAAAGCTTTTGACTCCGTCAACCATGAAATTTTACTTTGTAAACTTCATAGCTATGGCTTCCGAGGGCCTTTTCTAACTTTCCTTGAGAATTATTTGCACGGTCGAATTCAAGTAGTAGTTCTCGGAAATATTAAAAGCGAACCTAGACAGTTGAGCGCTGGAGTTCCCCAAGCGTCAATTTTAGCTCCCCTTTTATTCAACTTGTACGTTAATGATCTCAGTCAAGCAATTTTTCGCTGTCGGGTGTTTCAATACGCAGATGACACGCTTTTAGTATCTCGTCATACTAATTACCATCAACCCGTGGCTGAATTACAAACTGACACTACAAATGTTATCAGTTGGTACCGTAAAAACTTAATTTCTATTAACCAGAATAAAACTAAACTAGTATGTTTTCACGATCCGCTGAAATCTATTCCTGTCATCACTCCACTGTTTCCTCATTCTCCTCTGTGTAACAATTGCTCTTGCTCTCCTATTCCATACCTCTCAAGTGTCAATTATCTCGGTGTTCATTTCGATTCTAACATGTCCTGGAACACTCACTTGGCTAACGTTTGTGAAAGGCTGCGCAAAATAGCCTGCCTACTGCATTCTATTAAAGCACTATGCCCAATTTACGTAAGGAAAACAATAGCACATGCATTAGCGTACAGTGTGCTGAGATATGGAATCTGTTCTTTTTATTTCTGTTCAGTGTTTTGGCGCAATAAAGTTGATTCTTTACTAAAATCCATAATTCGGGCGGTGATGTATGGTGTGCACATTACTAACAATTCCAGTCTTTTTTCATGCTCGCACATGCCCTCGTTCAGGCTGTTATTCAAAGAAACGGTAATCCTTTTGTATATATGGAACAATGAGTTCTGCCTCCCGTATGTCCCCCCCAGAGCATTACGTACACGCGACCGCTTTACCTTACCAAGAGTACGGACAAGATATGGCAAACGTGTCCGTGCCTTCTATGTACCTGATGTGTTAAATGACCTGCCAGATAAAGTTTTATCTTCCAGCACACGGAAAGAAGTTGAATCTTATATTTTTGATTTGTATGTGTAATTTGGTTTCTTTCCTTTCTTTCTTTCTTCCTTTCTTTCTTTCTTCCTTTCTTTCTCTTTCTTTCTTTAGTTTTATTTTGAGTCTTGGACATAATTGATTTACTGTGCCGCTCCCTGGCTTGCTCCATTCTGCCGAGCGCTGCCCCACAAGCCCATTGTTGGCTTGGGCAGGCTCGTATTTGTATGTCATTTTCGAAATAAATAAATAATTTATATATTTACTGCCCTCTAATTCCTCCAATAGCACTGCTAGACTCGCCTCGCTAGATAACGTTCTAGCATTAAACGTTGCCAGGTTCAGATTCCAACAGCGGCTTCTCCGTATCCAGGGATTCTTAGCACCTTCTGCTGCATTGCAGGTCTGACCGCCGCTGTTGTCAGTTACTTCGCAGCTGCTGGGGACTGAGGGGCCGGGGTTTGATTGTTGTGTTCATATGGGAGGTTGTGGCCAAGCACTGCACCAGGGTCGCCAATCCTGCTCTGGTGAGGGTGCGTTACCGGTTTTGATCACCGGGATCAGGTCGCATTCCAGTCCTGTTAATACAATTTTATCAACACGTAAATTTTTTTTTGCAATCCGGTGGAAAATTGCGGGGCACCGGGATTCGAACCACGGTCCTCTTGCACGCGAGGCGAATGCTCTACCTCTACGCCACCGCTGCAGATTTTGACTACACACATGGTAACGCCATTTCGTTTGGGACTCGGGGAAGAGACGGAACTATAGGCACTAAATTCAAATCGTTCGTTGTCACCATTCAGTCAACGTTAGTTTCACCTTTGGGAGGCGGTGTCAGTATATACCGGCTGTTCTTACAAAGGCTTTACATAATACTTAACAAATATTATGGATACGCTGTCAGTGATGGCGACTTCGGGATGACGGGCAATACGGGGTAATTAGTAACTAATTACCAAAAATTATTCACTTAACTCTTAAACCTTTAGGTTCAGCGAGCTCAACATAATTGGGAAATACGAGCCAGCTCTCCGTACAAGCAATATTAACTTTTGGATATCGAAATGTGCGATTGCCCACGGAACTGCGGCACGATGAATTTCGGCTATCAAAGTGCGCGAAAACGAAACCGGAACTCTCTATCGGCCGCTGAGAACCCCTTTGATTGGAAGTGCTGGTTCTCGCGTAGTGCGTATCGCCATCGGCTATGGACGAACGGAGGAAAGTCCGCACTCTTCTGTAGTACCTAGGTTTTTCTCTCCCGCAACTCACACAACTCACGCAAGCGTCAGGGCGGCAAAGGCGGCGCACCTGTCGCGTGTCTGCGCCGTTCGCAAACGTGTCGATGACAAACGCGTATCCTGACAGACCGTTGCTTGACCTCCTGCCTCGCCGCTTCGGTATGCATCGCATACCTCTGAAGTCTCCGCCAGAACCTTTGCAATCATGCGTTTCTCTTCCGCTTGATACTTTCGAGCGCCCGCTGTTGCGTCTGCAAGTGGGGGCCGACGCGCAACACAGCGCAGCTAGCGCAATCGAGCGCCGTCCATTTGTGGCGAGCACAACCCTAACGGCGAGGGGACCAAGGAGAGGAGGCGCCGAGACAGTGGCGGCTGGCGAGCGGGCAGGAGAGGGAGAGCCCGCGCATGCGCATGGAGGGGGTCGATTTCAGAGCGACCATCGACCGAAGCTTGACTAGCTGTCTAACTTCTTACGTTCTGAACACAATCTGTGCAAGTGTTCATTATTGCACAATATTGTTGAACACTCAACATTACTGCGCAGCACTGTACAGAAACTGAGCAAAGCATGTGGATTAAATTAAAAATTAAATTATGGGGCTTTGCGTGCCAAAACCACTTTCTGATTATGAGGCACGCCGTAGTGGAGGATGGCGGAAATTTTGACCACCTGGGGTTCTTTAACGTGCACCTAAATCTAAGTACAAGGGCGTTTTCGCATTTCGCCTCCATCGAAATGCGGCCGCCCTGGCGGGGATTCGATCTCGAGCAGCGAAACTGACTGGACAGCCTGGCTCAGTTCCGGGGACGTCGACCGAGAGCTTGAACTTGTGAACTGGGCGGAGAAGGCCAAGCAGGCCCAGGGCCTTACTTGAGCCCAATCCCTCAGCCACGTCCCCCTTTACCCTTCCCCTTTTCAATAAAGTTTATCTCCACCATCCCGAGACATCGTGCTCAGCAGCCCAACACCATAGCCACTGAGCAACCACGGAGGGCAAAGGATGTGGATGCTGCAGAGCCTGTTGAACTTAAAATTTACCGCTTTGCTAACACAGAAAAGCTGATCGAACGCAATAGTCAAGTACGAAGAGGCTTCTTCACGCTTCCTGACCTGACAACCATTGCTTCGCGAGCCTATGGAATGCAGTAAGAAGAAAAAAGAAAAACGAAGTGGCTGCTGCAGGGAGTAAAACCACATGTTTCATGTCATCATCATCATCACACGCTCCATGTACAATAGAGAGAAAACACGGCGAAGATGGGGAGATGGCAATTCAAGGAGGTGCCGAGAAGAGGATATGTCACCTTGAAAAATACGAGTCCACTTGCCGAAACGTTGGCTTCCGCTTCTACCTTGTTCTCGTTTTTCTCATCGTCCATGCACAATAGGAACTAAAGCCAATTTCACATTTTCGAAACCATTATTTTCCCGCACAGCATGGGCGTCACTATGGATAGTATTGACTCAAGTAAATTTTTATAGTATCTTTTCTTTTGCGCGATCTGACTTACAAAAGTTGGGAACTAGGAACCAGGTGCATATTTTGTATATTTACTTCAAGAAACCTCTGAAGAACCTTACAACGGAGGTGTTAGATAGTATGGGGGGGGGGGGGCAAAATTACATGACAAAGTAGAGAAAAATTAACAGGCAACAATAATGAAGATGTGGCTGAACAACACTCAATGAAAGATAATGGAAAAAACGCAACGTAATAAACAATACGAAAAAAAAATGAAACACATTACGGTGAATGGAGCGCAAAAAAATACAACGAAAAACTACGCATCGCCTTCGTTTTTAGAAGTTCATGAAAATTAGTCGCATTTATTTCAGTTGCGATTGCAGCAGGCAGCCGGTTCCACTCAATGGTTTTGGGTATGAATGGGTTAGCAAACGTTGAATTGCGGCAAGCGATGCGTCTGATCCTGAAAGAATGGTCACGGCGTGGATAGACGGCTGAAGGTGAGCGAAAGAAATCGTCATGGAACAACGGATGATGATACATTTCGTGAAAAAGAGTTAGGCGAGAAAGTTTGCGACGATGGCGAAGGTTATCAAGATCCGCACGAGCTTCTAACGCCGTGAGGCTAGTGAAACGTGAGTAATCTGAAAAAATGGAACAAGTTGAAGCGTGCTCGATTTCATGTCGGATTAAGGTAATATAAGCAAGTTTACGCACCCCCGCAGGAGCACGTCGAAAGTTACGTGTTAAGTGGCCAAGATAATGGTTAGAAGCTGCTAGAATCAAATCAATGTGATAGTTCCAGGTTAAGTCGGACTGAAGGTGAACTCCTAAATATATGTAAGTGGAAGCTGTCTCAAATGTTATGTCACTAAGAGCGTATTTGGTGGACATCCTGCAAGAATTTCTAGTGATGAAGGCGAGCTTTGTCTTGACCACAGTCTTGACCAACACAGTCTTGACCATACCTGTCACCTTTGTGCGACTACTCGTATGATTTGCAATGACCACAGTCTGATGAAAGAGCGGCAACAAAAACATGATTGTGCTTCCCTTAATCTTAATTACAAGGCCGCGTTTGGGTCCATCTCTTCCTGACCCAAGTCCGTTAATACGCTGTGCAGTCTTGAATTGAAAACCAACTCGCCAGGTCACACACTTTGCTTGAGAATCTACAACTTTTGTAAATGCTTTGAATTTTCTTTCGGGCCTCATGCATACTCTGCTTCGTGCCTTGTTTCAGACGTGTCGCGTGTTATGATTGCTGTATGCGTCACTTCGATTCATCTCCTGATGTCTGTAAATATTTTGAGGTTCCCACTAGCTCTGCAAAGCCCTTATGTTCAATGTGTTCTGTGTCAGGACTATGCTAATGTTGTTATTATGTTAATAGGAAGTTCCTATATAAATAAGTCGTAATCACCTGCCTCAGATTGTTTTTTTTAACCCCACTTGAAAGCTTGCGATGAAACGCCTATTCTTTAGGGCTTGACGAATTTGTCGATCGACGAACGCGTAATTTATTAGTGGCTCAATCGTGGTCAATTTTAACGAAGCTCAGTTAAACCGCACGAAAAAGAAAGTTGGCTTAACCTGCCATGCAAAAGTTCATGTGCGTACCTGCAGGTCTCTGTTGAAGTAAGTCGTCTCATTAATGAGTAAGGTATCCATTTCGGCAATTATCGTTCATAAGCAACATAACGCAAGAAATGGCAGACATATGCAGGCTGCATATTTAAACCAATTTCGGCGCAAGACGTAAAGCGCTCGCGCTGCTAGTTCATACGTGTCCAGTCAACTACCCCAAGTCTGCTTCTTACGTAAGGCTACATCGCTGCGACCACGGAAAGCAGGGTAAAAAAAAAAAGCGTGGATTTTGAAACGTGTGGTTGCGTAGCATTTATTAGTCTCATTTTATTTAAGAATGCTTATACTATTACCTGCACATGTCATATTTTCTGGGAGATCTTATGACGGAAACATTGACAACGCAGAGAGCATGACGCAAAAGCAGGGGCGCTCTCTGTCCTCTGTATTGCGCTTTTTTTTTATTCTTGACAATGCTTCCATCTATTCCACCTTCTGGCATACTCTTCCACACTACTGAAACGTAAATACTATTCACAAAACTCAACACTAATTCCCAGCAATACCGGAGTTGCGGCAACTATACATCAGCAAAAAAAAAAGTCCTTTGTAGAGAATGGCTACGTTTCCCAGACTACCTAACGTTCTGTATAGATATGCGCTTGATGCTGATAGAATGACTGAAGAAGCAAAGAAACAGCGTGTTACCTGGAAATGTGAACAAGTTTGTTGGCCGTTACGAAGGTTTAATAAGTTAAGTTCAAGTTGATAGAAACTTGGTGGTAAAAATGCAATTCAAATATTCAAATAATTATGTCTTTCCTTTTCTGGACGTCGTGCAAGGAGATGAACGCAACTAATTAAAGTAAGGAACTATATGAAGCACAGGACGTCGAATAATTGGAATTAAGGTTTTAGTAAATTCCCAATGTCGTTGCTTACGTGTACTGATATATATTCACTGACATTTCTTTAACTTCTTTTATTGTCCGGCCCTCGATCGACACCGCCAGTGATAGCCGATCCGGTCCTCAGCCAAAAAAAGTTTGAAAAGCCCTGTTTTAAGATATGGCGGGGTGGGGGGGGGGGGCGTAGGCACCAGCAGTTTCCATTTCAACAGGCTGATAGTTCTCTTACGCACAGTAAAGGCGTCTTCACAACAGGATGCACGAAAAATATCGTACTGTCTGTCCTTTGGCATTTGACAACAAAAATATTTCGTGGATTATTGCATAATTGGGCGCAGGCAGACGAATGAAGTCCTTCATTAACTCATACTTGAATTAATTCGTGATACAGGGTATGCCACGCACTTCATGGTAGTTATCCAGACAAAAAGAAAAACACTGTTTCCTAACGCTGTTGCTATACTGCAAAACTGCCTTTTGTACAACCTACTGGAACACACGCGGACGCCACTGTTTGCTGCGCTATTTTGGTCTTCAAGCAGAAGATACGCTGTGTCATTACGAAGGCACAACCAGTGGGTGTTAATGCCGTAAAAAAAAGAATGATAAAAGCGGACAATGTGAATATTACATGTTGCTTTCATTTTCAGCCCGGAAGGACTTCATCAAGCTTTGAGCTTTCAAGCTTCACAACTACCAAGTCTTATCGAAAAAAGGTACAACGTTTTATTGCGTCTCAAAATGGCATGGCCCTGCTCTCGGTGCTTCCCACGACGCGACCACTTCACAAGCGCCTAGCTAGACGACGACGGGGCCCGGCAATGACTATTGATGGGCAAACAAGGGAGCCCCCTTCGAGGTGACATCAACCGCAGCATTATGCGGGAGCAGTAAAGACAGTCAAGGCCGGGCTACTCAAATCGCGACAAGCTGAGCGTCACGTAGAGCCCACTGATTGGGGCAAGGAGCTAACATCCATGACTTCAGCGGGAACAGCGTGGACTCCTGTTTTCCGATTGGCTCACCATCACGTCGTAGGTGGGTTGGAAAGTTGGTCATCAGAGGCGGAGTTCTGCAAAATGGTGCGATATCGCGCGTGGCATTCTTTCGAACAGTTCGAAGATTCCGACTGGCCGAGACAAAATTGGCCAATTCCCTTGTCTTCAGTTACCCAGAGAAAGCGATTGCTTAGAAGCGGACATCTTTGGCACAGTGCCGTGAGTGTTCAGACATGTGGCGTGAACAGAGACATCTAAAGTGCTCAGACATGGAATGTGCTCATGTTTATCCACGGAGCCACATGTGAGCTGTAAATATGCGCAATAAACCAACGCGTTTCATTAAACCTCATCTCCTCACCAACAAGCAAGTCTCAGCGATAGATGCGGCCGACGGCGTGGGTTGACTTAGTTTAGTGCGACGCCCCGTTACAGCGTAGGCCGGCTACCACCTTTCAGGCGTTCTGACGGTGTAGGCAAGCGAGCCCCTGTGTTTGGCGCCCGAGTGCGAACTACGAACACCATGCATAACCGGATCACGACCCTGTAGTGATCATTTCGAAGCGTGGTCACGGGGATGCGAAAATTCAAAGCTTCAGCAGGCTGATAGCACTACCAGAGTGCTCTGAAATAACCTCTCGGCCGAATATGTCACCATTATACTTGTTGCCTTGACGAAGACATGTGGGAAAGAAGGGGGGGGGGGGGGTCCGTCGTGCAAACGTCGGCTTCAGCTTGTATGACATCTCTTGCTTGACCGCTGAAGATCGGGCTGAATTACTAAATGCAACTTCTGTCGTGGCTGTATTGCAGCGAAAAGAACGCCTAATTTGACAGAAATCTCAAGGCTCAAGATATGGCACTGAAATATACGTTCGTTAACAAGGCCAATAATTGGACGAGTTGGGGGTTCATTACCTTGGAAAGGCAGCGCTAACGAACGGGACCAGCAGAAAGTGAGTAAAAAAGACGGACAACTCGCAAGTAAAGCTTTCATTGAGCCCACACGCCACACAAGCGCACATACACGTCATCGGTGAGGATGCGAATTAGTATCGTCTGCTCCATCGCCTTGCTTTCTTGGGGTCCCACGATCCGTTAGCTGCTGCCTTTCCAAGATGACTATGTGGGTTTGCAGGCTCGCGTGGCATTTTCTTGTGCGCTAGAACTATCTGTCACACCCCCAGACTGAGCTCGAATATCTGATACTTCATTAAACAGCACAGTGTTCCATCGCCCAATACAAAAATGAGGCGGAGGACGATGCCTGCTAGGCCACTCGAAATAACCTTCCAAATTTCGACGTCCTCCTTAAACGAAGCCTCGTCACATATATCGAATGCACGTTGCTCGAACATCGTTAGACCGAGTCGCAATTCGGGCCTTTTAAGATAAGTAGAAGCAAATGTCCCCGCTCACCTGCTGATGCCTTCCCGCCCGGTGCTCCTCGGATCTTCCTAGAACACCGATAGCCTACGATCATACCAAGGCGGTGGGTGAGCCGTTCTAAAAGAACAGACTTCCTGTTCGTGAACCTTCCTCCACCTTGCGGAATACCGCAGGACTAATTTGCTAACAGCGGTGCTGCTAGGACACTGCGGGCAGCCGTTCGTGACAAGTGCGGCTCAACAAAGCGCGCTCGCTGCAAACGTGGATTCACAACCTGACGGCCCCTTGGCCCCTTCGTCTGCACGGTAGCGAAGGTCGCGCTTCTGACCGCCGGGAACTTCCGGTCGTGCGCGCACTCTGACTGGCTGCTTTTCTTTCTATCTTTAAAACTGCGTCACCGCGTCTCTAACAGCTGCGGCGTTGTCGGTATCACCCTTTCCTCGCTTATCGCGCGTCGAAATCGCTCTCAGTTTCCAAGCGTGAGTCGACAATCTGGTTAACTGCGCAAGAACGCGGCACATTTTTGCTGTATACCGAAGCCTGAGGCAGGCGATCACATGCGTTACAGCGAGCCTCGCGAAGTGGTAATGAAACGAACAAACAGGTAAGGATTGAACTTGACCGAAGGTTTACTGCAGAAACAGCGCCATGCTCGGCATTTATTACGAGTGATTCGGGTTGATTGTCGTGGTCACGAAAGCGGGTCAGCGCGCTTTCAGCTTTTCGGTTGTATCTTTCCGAGTCTGCCTGCGTGGCAGGCTGTGAACTTGTGTCTGTAAGCGCGTATGTAACGTTATGCGAGAGTGACCATTTCGGAAAACAACGGGACGCCCTGCTCAACCGGGACACTCTGTGCCAGATGTATCTGGCATAATTCTTAGCCGTACCTGCAGTCTCAGATGCGCCCCCTCTTTTCAGCAGCGGGGCTGATTCATTATCGTTCTTCTTCTACTGCGCGCGGTAGACTTGCGTATTAAAAATAATATCCTTCTTAGCAAAACTTGGCGACTTTACTGTTGCAGTGATTCAGGTAAAGCTGCCGAAGAGGAAGAGGATCCAGGGTCGAAGAAGGTGCTCACAGCAGGCGAAGAGCGCAACAACTTGTCTCTCGTAAGGTGGACTATTATAAGATCATTTATTAGTTGAGCAATAAGTGTGCCGTCATTGCGACAGATGCCTGACACTGCGAAGAAAAATCTCGAATTGGCATTTTTGCTCCTGCTCTAGACTGGTCATTCTCAATGACGATTCCGGACTACTTTAATTATCCGTATTTCTGGCTTAATTTCTGGCTGTGCTGTCAACCTTGCGCAAACTAAATTAACCGATATCGATGGTAGTCATAATAATTGGTTCTTTATCCTTATTTTCGTTGCTCACAGCAAATAGTTGAACTCACTTATTACATGCATTTCGTTGCATAGTGTCTCCCGACACAAATTTAATTAGTGTGCTTTGGGTGCCTGGACATAAGGTATTATTTATGAACGAAATGAATGACAGTCTCGCGAGAGTGGCCCTCAGTGACCCTGTAGTATCCTTGCTTCCCATACATCAGCTTTTGACTCAGATTCAGTAGAATACGCAATTATTCAAGAAATCTTGAACCCACCTATGGCTGACTTTTCAGAATATCGACACCTCCTATTCTCTTGGCACAAAAATTCCTTTCACGCCAGAAAGAACTCAATAATTTTTGATCCCATGACATTGTTGGGGAATATCGGTCTTACATTATTATCGTCACAGGGCTGACCTGGCGCCCTCCCCTCTGTGCCCAATTTGTGGAGAGGATGAGACTATGGATAATTTCTTTTATTGTATCGCCGTTTTTCTCCTTCAAGGAAATATATTTTAGAATAAGGCTTAGATAACTTCATCTAAATTTTTCCATTCCAGAAATACTTTCTATAGGAGCCTCACTCTTGGCAACTGCCATATGTGTGTTCCCACAGCCGTGGAGAAATTAATAATTGTTTAGGCGAGGTTTTACTAAGTTCTTCTTACGTTATTATTTATTCATTTCTTTCTGACATTTCTTTTTGCGAATTTTAGCAGTAACTGCAATTTCCTTAGATTTAGGTGCAGGTTAAAGAACTCCAGGTGGTCGAAATTATTGCGGAGTCCCCCACTACGGCGGTGCTCATAATCAGAGCGTCGTTTTGGCGCGTAAAATGCCATAATTAAATTTGATAATTTCTAAACTTTCCTATACAATCAGAATCTTGGCCAATCCCCCGTAGTCGGCATGCGCCATGGAGGAAGGAAAAACACAGGAGAGAGTATTGCGCAACGCGATCGAAGCCACACCTGGTGGCCCATCACGTGATTGCACTTCAAAGTGCGCGGTTGGTTTTAGTGTTCCTGCTCTCCAGGCAGAGCCATGGTACGGCACCCGAGCAAGTGCGCACCGAATAATGACTACTGGCATAGCTACCGGGAACCAAATGTCTCAGCAAATCTCGATTCTTGCTCCGTGATCGCGACGCAAGAGGTCACGTGTTGGCCCTGGCCCATTACTATGGCTTCGCTGAGCGTTCACTTGCCCAGGCAGGCTGCATGACGTAATGCTCCCTCTTTATTTTTTGTTCCTCCATGGTATGCGTTATCATAAGTGGGAAACGAAACGAGACGGAACGGCGACTAATTAAGATTGAACAGTTTAAGTTGTCAATCTTGTGTCTGGAACTTTATAACCCTTATACTTGTTGTTCCGTTCATTCGCTTCTTTCTCGCTACCCGCTACGGCATAGCTCAGTGGCTGTCGCGCCCTTCTGCTCTCCCCGAGGTTTAATTTCGCCAGGGTGGGCCATGTTGTACCGGGATACGTCGATCTACCTCTAGGCCACCGCTGCAGCACTATTGCACGCGGGGCGGGTGTTCTACCTCTACGTAGTCCCTCGTATCCGACGTGCAGTTCCGAGACGCTAAACCCCCACAGGTTCAGTTGTCGCTGCAGGGCTCATTCCAACAGGTACTTTAATGCGGCCCGTCTCACTGCTTAATCATAAGCTCTCTTTTTTTCTCTTTGTATTTATTGATGTGTTTGTTTATTTCTTTGTTTATTAAAGCGAAAGCGTTGCTAGGCTCATGGTGAAGTTTGTGTCAGCAGACCTGACCGCTGGAGTGTCCGCCGAAGCGTCATCACGCCATATGAAGACAGATTAAAGAATGAAAAATGATTGATAGTGACAGTTAGTGAAGGATAACGTTATAATAGATATTGGTTGAGGTTAATAATGACTAGTAATGACTAGTAATGACGACTAATGACTCCGAAATGACCAATATGTCTAACGACGGCTTGTAATGACCACAATTTATAGGAAATGACTAGAAATGCCTAGTAATTAGTAGTAATACCTAAAATGACTGCTAGTGACTTGTAATGAATACTAATGACTACGAAATGACCACTTAAGTGTAACGACGGCTTGTAATGACCACAATTGATTACAGACGACTAAAGATGCTTACTAGTGAGCAGTAATTACTAATAATGACTGAAATGACATGTAATGACTAGTAATGACTATGAAATGACCAATGAGTGACACCTTGTAACGACTATAATTGATTATAAATGACTAAAAATGCTTAGCAATGACGAGTAATGACTAATAATGTCTGAAATGACTTGTAATGACTACTGATGACTATGATATGACCAACATGTCTAACGACGGCTTCTAATGACTGCTACTGATTACAAATGACTAAATATGCTTAGTAGGGAGTAGTATTGACTAAAAGAAAGAAGAGGAAGAGAAGAGGCAAAGAGAAAGAGGCGAATGATAAGAGGAGGAGGTAAGCATTCGCCATTCACTTATTAAGAGAGAGGTTAAGAGACCCTGTAATTTTTATTTATTCGAAAGCTGTGCCAGTAACACTTTTATAGACGCCACACGACTGTGAGGTTATCGTCGTCGTCGGCTTCTTCACCATCATCATCATCATCATCATCGTCGTCGTCGTCGTCGTCGTCGTCGTCGTCGTCGTCATAATCATCATTGTCATCATCATCGTCATCAAGAAGCAGAAGAAGAAGCTCATCTGGAAGCCCGTCCGACAGGTAAGGGCTCTGCATCCTTTCACCCGTATTTTGTGTCTTGCGGGGCTTCGAGTACGGTAATTACCTCTCAGTCCATCCCAGCGAGTCCCGTATGGCACGATTATTTAAAGTGCGCCGTTGTCGTGTGCCCTTGTCTAACGGTGTGTGTTAGGGTTACTTTGCGGGAACACATTTCGTAGCCAGAGCACAGCAGAGACTAAACCAAAGCAAGGAAGGAACTTGGGCGGACAATCATTTTTCAGTTACGGTCTTCCCCCTCGTCTTGATCTCTTATTTGCTCCTCGCCGCGGAATATTCACGAGTTCGGTTATTTAACTTGCGTCATTATGTAGACTCAAGGCCTAAACAGGGTGGCCGTAATAGAGGAAAAGAATATACAGCAAGCATATAAACAATGAACAGTAATATCGTATTTTATAGAAAATGTTCGTGATAACAAACTTCAGTCATGTATTGCACGCGAAAAAAGACGCTTAAATGTGTCTTCCGGTCCAAAAAAGGTGTTGATTGATTACCTATCGTGTTGGTGGGGCGTAAGTCTGGTCGTTAAGGCGTCGAAAATGGTGAAGGTCTGAGTGTTTCTTTTTTTTTGTGTGTGTGTGTAATCATTGAGCGCACGAAATAAATGCAGGCTCAGTTATTTCCTTCGTGATGTGGCTCTTTCGTAGTGCCCTACATTAGTTCAGTTGGAGATTCCGTGCGCTGAAAACTTTACTATAAACATACAGCGGCAATTCGGATTCGTTCTTATTTGTTAATAGTGCTATACGTCAGATGGTTGAAGCATAAGCGGGCTCAAGCCGAAGCCAGCCGCTACCACCGCCATTCTCGTGATAACCTTTAGAACATTCCAGATTCGAAAGAAGCTAATACACTGCGATATAAATGCGAGAAAAAGAGGCTATTCGCTGTCTTACAATGTCAAGATAGTTTCACATTTTATTTAAGTGTAATTCGTCTTGTTTTCTTGTTGCTGTTTTCTTTAACAGTCCAGACAGTTGAGTCTCTGTGCAGCTGAGTCAGTGATCATGCGAGGCATCGTCGGCTTAGTCCTGGGCGTCGCGTTCTCGCTCGGTGGAGGCTCTGGCTCCAGCCCGACAGCGTCGCGGATCTCCGAGTCTGCGGGGGAATCGGAACGTAAGCCCGGCCTCTCTGATTCGCGCGCTCTCTTGACTTCATGCGGGTACAGCCGCCACGGTAGCCGAATAACGCGGTGTCGCGGACCTCGATTACAGACAGCAGAGGTGAATCTCGCGTCACCAAATCGCGACCACTGTGCCTATGCGTGTGTGCGCGTAGCAATGACGAATAGTTTGATTATACTGAGAAACGGGGCGTAGACAGGACGGCAAAAAAGAAAGATGCGGTGCGCAGTACTGAACGCGTTTTCAGTGTTATAATTTACGAACAAGCTCACATTCGCCCCTAGCAAAAGTTTGTCTCTCACATGGAGCACATGCCTATAAATCCTTGTATATGGCATGTTGAAGAACAAATATCGTGAGAATGTTTCTGAAGAGTTGCACTAAGTGGGCCTTCAAATCAACAAGACGAGAAAAACAGAGAATTTTAAAACGAGGCAGAAGTTCAAAGCACGGTGGAGACCTGAAGGTAAATTATAAAAAGCAAATTTAATTTTGAGTTTCTTTACGCGCCACAACCACGACCCGACTACGAGGCACGCCGAAGTGGGGTGTTCTGGATCAATTTCGGTCACCGGGGCTTCCTTAACGTGCGCCCAATCGCTGTCCGTCACGCAGCGACGTTTAAAAAATAATGTCAGCGGGCTGACTTCTTGTGCCCATCGCAAGCACGTGACAGTGATACGTATATAGACAGTCATATGTCATGGTAAGGAATCATACACGTGCGCCATTTTTGTTTTGTCGTTTTTTTTCTGTTACAGACGGAGGTGGTTGCAACGTGTCATACTTCACGCGCCAGCGCGAGCTGTGCGATGCAGCGTTCAGACGAGGAACTCGCCAAGCCGGTTGGAAAACGAAGACTGCATGCTCGTGAGTGGTGGTGCCTGGGCCCAACACGACACGCGGGGCGTTTACTTGGACACGACAGAAGCGGGTCGAGTCAGGCTTGTCGCGTTGGAATTGGCCTGTATAGAGTACATGTAAACACTATATAGTAGCACTTTCTGTTATGCTAGTTGGTGCATCTCAAGTATTAAGGAATTATTTATTTAACTAAAACTAAATTGTGGGGGTTTTACGTGCCAAAACAACTTTCTGATTATGAGGTACGCCGTAGTGGAGGTCTCCTGAAATTTCGACCACCAGGGGTTCCTTAACGTGCACCTAAAATCTAAGTACACTGGCGTTTTCGCATTTCGCCCTCATCGAAATGCGGCCGCCGTGGCCGGGATTCGATCCCACGACCTCCGTGCACAGCGGCCCAACACCAAAGTCACTGAGCGACCACGGCGGGTAATTATATATTTATTTTTATTTATTTTATTTATTCAATACTGCCAGCAACCTTTTTGGCCGCCGAAGCGGGAGTGGGTGCACTGCATTATAACTTATTTTTGGTGCAAATCACTGTCGCGCTGTGGCAATGAAAGAACAATGAAATAACACAAACACCAGCAAGAGTAATACAGTGAACGATCAACACTTATTAGCGTATGGGCACTTTCTAAAGAGTAACAAAGAACGCGCAGGAATCACAAGAAAGGAACAACGGCTCTTAAAAAAGATTCCGACTTTGATAAGTTCACCACCTCATTCGGCAGCCCGTTCCATTCAACAATAGTCCTCGGGAGAAAGGAACCCTTGTGCGCATGTGTTCTGCATTGAGGTAGTAAAATAGCCTTGCTGTGTCTCTTCCGGATAGGTCTGTACGTGTTAACTTGCATGTATGCCTGGAAATATAGTTTTACTGTACTGTTAATGATGTTGAATTGCATTTTTAGGTGGTGGAACTTTCGCCGTGATTCGAGTGTGGAAAGAGCGGACCGCGAATAAAGATCAGATATGCACACCTGCCTACCATAAGCATTGTAAACAAAGCGAAACGCATTTTTTTAATACGTTCTGTGCGGTTAGCTTATATTTCAGTGTGTGGATCTCATAATACATCTGCGTACTCGAGTAACGGGCGTGCAAGTGACGTGTATGCAACTAATTTTATTTTACGACTACAGTGTTTCAAGCGACGCCTGACCAACCACCGTCATTGTGATGCTGTAGAGACGATGTTTTTAATACGGGAGTTCTAACCTAATGTGAAATTAATAATTATACCCAAGTATTTCAACTGCTTAACAAGGATGTTTTAAATATTATCGACACTGTATGTGTAGAGAAGTGGCTTTTTTATGTGTTATTGTAATTTGAGCGTATTTTGAGGTAATCAAACTCATCTGCCACACATGACCCCAGTTAGCAATAACCATTAGGTAGTTTTAGTGCGGCTTGATCCTCGATTGTTTGCATGGTGTCATGGAAAATGCAGTCGTCTGCAAAATAAACAAAAAAAAACGGCTAAGGATAGGAGAGTCGATGGCCAGATCCTTGAGATATTATAAGAAAATGAAGCGGCCCATGAACCGAGCCTTCAGGAATCCCAGAAAACTCTGATGCGGTATGAGATATCGAGTTAGCTTTTTGTACGTATTGATATGGCGGTTAGAAAGGTAAGAGTCAGGCCACATTACAAGATGATTATTGTTTAAGAGGCTCCTAAATTTTGTCATTAAATACGAATGGGACACGCATCGAACGATTTCTGGAAATCGAGAAAAAATTACCTCTATTTGCCCACCTTTGTCCAGGGTCGCGAAGAATTCATTGCTGATATGAATCAGTTGCGTGCCCGTCGATAGGCCACGCCGAAAATCATGCTGGCTGTTCGTGAAAAAAGTTCTAGCTCTCCAAAAAAATGAGCTCACGCGTTTAAAAATGAAGTGTTCAACAACCTTGCTGGCGGTGCACAACAAAGAAATGGGCCTATAATTTGCTACGGAGTACTTATGGCAGAATTTGTACATCGGCACAGCCTTTGCCGTTTTCCAATCTTTAGGAACTTCACCTTTATGCAGACTTGTGCTGAAGATAAATATTTCGCGTACCATTCGGCGCATCTGCAAATAAGTTTGGAATATCGTTCGGTCCGGATGACTTCTTTGTGTCGAGGTGAAGAAGTGCTAAAAAAAATGCCCTGCTAGCTAATGACAAGGTTAGGTGCATCTAGATTTTTGCCTGTAGAATTCGACAACCGTCTCTTCCATGCAGAAATACGCTAAAAAATTATTCGTTAAAGGCTGACGCTATTCTGCATTTGTCGTAACGGCAGAGCTGTCCAGAAAAAATTTGCTAACAGGTTCTTTTTTATCTATTAGGTGCCTCCAAAACTTTTGGGTGTCGCTAGTAAGGAAGTTGTGCATTCTGATGTTAAAAAACTGGTACTTTGACAATCTAATCTTCTTGCGCAAGTCTTTTCAAACAACCTGCAAGTTGTACCTTTTCTGTGAACGAGCACTTGACAAGCGCTTAACGCGACGTTTTCATTGAATTATTTCACGTGTAAACCAAAGGTTAGAGCTGTTAACTTTCCTAAGTCTAAGAGGGACAAACTTCCGTATACACTCATGAACCGTGTACTTGAAACTGAACCATAAACAATGAGCACTCGAAGTACCATCGGCGGCCGTTTCATCTAGCATGTCATAATTCAGTTCGAGAAGGTCTAAAATATTATTGTCGTCAGCATGATTAAAGTGAAGAAACCAGGTTTTTTGTCCCTCGCGTCTCGCACCGTCTGAGGTGGCTTTTAAAGAGTACCATGTTGAAATAATTTAGTAGTTCTAATTGGCTGGGCTGGGGTACGCTAGAGAGGGAGACAGGTGCCCCCAGCCAATCAGCACTACAAGAGTTTTCGCATTCCGTCCCCATCGGAGTGCCCCCGCCGTGCCCGGATGAATTAATTCGAGATCGTCAGTGAGGCCAACTTCGCGGAAATTCCAGCTGGGAGACGTGTATTCTACCTTTGATCGAAGTAATCATTTACAAACAAAATTGTTTTACAAGTTGTGCTGCGTGGCGTGGACTACGTCTAAGAAAACCCTAAGTTTTGTTAGCTTCTCAGATGATGTCAGTCACATCACGTGCGTTCTGTGATAAATCATTATACAAGGTAACGCCAAGATATCTGCAGATACCGATTCAACATGTGTGTTAGCGAAGTTGTAATGGTAGCGCAATGAGTTACAGCGACGACTTGATGGAGATAACTTTACGTTCAGCACGGTTCAAGGTCTTTAACAAGTCATCGCACCATTTTTGGGTGTGGTCGAGGTTTTCATTATGAAACGTTTAGTCTGATCAGTTAGTCATAGTGGTGTAAACAACACTGTCATCAGAGAACATGCGAACGTTAGAGCATAAAATCAGGGGCAGGTCATTAATAAATATTAAGAGTATTAGTGTGCTGATGAAACCTTGCGATACACCTGGTGGTACATCTCAAATGTGTTGATGTAACACCCTTGCTTGGGCTAGTTGGTTCATGCTTGAATGAGTGAAGGCAAGGCGCTATAGTCCTGTTGTTTGTGTCCTTCTTCAGTCCTTGTCTTTTGCGCCTTGCCTTTAAGGCTAAACCCCATGAGCGCGATTTTGTGCGCGACAGCGACGAGCGACGGCTTCGAGCGACGGGTCGTGCTGTCGCTTGAACAGATCGCTTGGTCTTGTCGCGCGATCGCTCGGTTCTGCAAATCTGGAATTCGTCGCTCGTCGCCCGGGAGTGCTATGAGCGACTAGCCAATAGCGCAAAACCGGAACTGGATGTACATCATTCGAGCACTACGGATTGTGGCACGGAACGAGCAAACGACTGAATTATTATAGTGCAAGGATAAGGACCTACTGGAAGACCTTCAGAAATATTTTGTGCTGATTTTTACAGTAAAACACATCAACTTAAGTTAATAACACACGCATCACGCTAGTTTCGGTGCCTACACTGCTGCCCTCATACCGGCAACACTTGGAAGACGTCGCTCGAAGTCATCGCTCGCATGGGGTGCGACTTGTAGGCGACGAGCGAAAGCGACAGCCATCTCCATCGTGTCGCTTGTCGCTGTCGCGTGCAAGATCGCTTGCATAGGTTTTATACTTTACTCATTCAAATGTGTGTAGTGCAGGCAAATGGTAACAGAAAAACGGTGTAAACAGTAATTTTCAGAACTATAAAGAAATATTTAAACAGAAGAAGCAGAAGAAGAAAGACAAGTGGAACAGCCCTGCTTGTTCCCACCACAACCGTATTTCTTTAGTGACGCTCTTACCGTATAGACTCGTGTAAGGGCCGCATCCCGAGCCCAAAATTTGGGGGAAAATTGCCAGCGGTGAAGCAATCGCGTTCGGCGCCCCTAGGCGTACTCGCGCGTGCCACCAACGGCATATGGTATCAAGAGTAGCGGCTCTTAGACAGGACCGTAAGATATGGTTCGGTCCCGTGTTAGGGCCGAAACTCGTCAAAACTGCGAAAAAAGTGCGGCCCTCACACGAGTCAATGCGGTACTACGCATCACCAGCGTTAGATGTAGGCACCACCGATGCGGAAGACATTAGAGATATCTTCAGCGGTCCCAAGACGACGTCGCGAGCGACGTCATGCTCAACGTCGTACTCTGCGTTTCTTGCCGCATCGCAGGCTCATTGGCGACTACAAAGAGTGCCTGGCCGAGCTGATTGAAGAAACCACGTGCGCGAACAGGGCTTTCCTCCTGGACCAGCTGAAACCGATGCGACGACAGATCGAACTGAGCCACGGCCACTGCATCCGAGAGCAGAAGGGTACGCGATGCTGTCGCACGCGGCTAGCTGTTCGGTCTATATAGACCCATTGCGCTGAATCTTCGCAGAGTTGACGGCATAGTGTCGGAACACACAGCCTAGCTAGCGGTGGTAACTAAATAGCAGAGATACGATAGACAATTGCAGTGAACCTTACGATCACTTATCACAAACCAAGAGTGTCCTAGATGCCTAAATACGCACGCTCTGCATACGACTGGACATGTTCGAGATCGACTTCCGAAAGCACGAATGTTCGTGAGCTCAAAAAAGTGATCAAGCACTGGTGGTTGTTATTTAGAATGGTGTCTCAAATTCTTTGCGTCCGTAGCAGTCGGTGTCAGTGACTCTGGGGTAATAACCTAAAGCGTGGTAACGCTAGCTGTCCGGCTGGTAGAAGGTGCCCATGCCCGTTTTTGAAACGCTCAAGTCGCATGGAGATCAAACGCTGACGCCGCATGGAGAGGCTGTATTTTGCAACGATAGTGTTTCTGGTCTATCCTTGTGGCCACGACGTCACAGATTCGTGGGCCGTCGCGACAAGACTGGCGCAGCGTCATTCACGACGCCAGCGTGACGATGGAGCGTTGATTTCGCTTCCCAGGGACTCGTACAGTGTGTTCACATTGGAGAGGGCGAAAACTCATCAGAAAGAGTAGTGCGTGGAATACTCAGTTTTGATGACGTGTCATGGGACAGGCACTGTGATAAGACGAAACTTTCATCTCGGTGACCAACATCAGAGCACTGAAAAATTGGAGCGAAAAGAAACGCTCCAAACCGCCACCTCGGTGCTTTGGAGCGGACGGATTCGCCGCTCCACTACAGCATAATTTTTGAGTGCGTAGCAATCCTAGCTTCAGATTGTCTATATGCATAGCAGCCTCCGTGCAAAATTTTGCGTTTGAAATGCCAGTGGCCACTCCATGGCAAACACGCAAAAGTTGGCCTTTTTGATAACGATACCGCAAAAGAAAGTGCCCCACTAAGTGACGCATGACACAGAATGCATGACGTCCGAGATCAAGGCCTGCCGATGACTGCTCGCAGCTCATTGAAAAATCTCGGGGGCGACGCATAGAGACCTGCGTCATATCGGCTAACCACATGTAGGTCATAAGTTGTCTGCCTAGGTGATACTTATAGCCTGCTAATAAAGAAAGTAGACATTGACCGGCCGTGAAAGTTCGCCAACATTGCCTTACATATAATGTACTGCCAATTTATATACCATTTATCCAAAGCGAAGTTTCGTTGCTCTTGGCCTTCAGCAATACCGGTCACACGAGCAATTTCGAACGTGCTTCTGACAAAGTCCGCATTTTTTTTTTCCTGTCGCATTACGGTTCGCTGAAAATGTGTCAAAGCAATTATGCGTCTGTGATAATCTCTACAGCGCCACCAAAGCCGAGGCCCATGGACGGAGTTCGTGCGAGCCCAAAATCGGTCACCCGAGAAGTCAAGGCATGGCAGGTGCAATTCCTCTGTGCCGAGGAATTTCATTCCAACCTGAGAAGAGGCAACCGTGGCAGTCCTGTGGTCGAGACTCGTCGGATTTGCTGGTAGGCCTTTACTTAAGTCGCCTTGTACGCACGCCGCCTGTCTAATTATTGGGAGCGTGTCACGGGAGGTGATGGCAATATTTTTCTCGCCGCCTCTGGACACACCGCTGTGTCCTCCATGTACGCATAGATGTGTGCATCCTCCGAATACACGTTATGCGTATCTCACAGATTCGCATAGTTTTTCACAGATTCGCATAGATAGTTTTTTCTGAATCAGCCTTACACTATAACTGTAGTAATTCTCCTTGCACGTGTTCCGTTTCGCTGAACGTAAAGATGTACCTATACGGCCAGGCACATTCTCGTGCGGTAATAAAGCATAATTACCACTCACGAATAGATAGCCTCTCTCGATACCAGACACAGGTTAAATCCCTCTAATGTTATATATAGTTATCCGTGCTCTATATATGCTGTCGCAGGGAAATGGCAATCATGTGGTATGCCCCTGTTTCACTTTAGCGTCGTGTGAAAATTTGTGACATGCGAGCCCGTGATCTCCTGGTGGCAAAAAACGCGGCTAGAACTGTATTCTTGCAGTGTCTAGGAGAAGAATATAAAAAAAATATGTTCACGTAGGAACGAATCCTAACTGCCAGGCGCACAATTGAGCGTACGGCTATTCACCATACAGCTCGATCAAGGCGATGGCGGAGCAGGCAGCCTGTACAAAACACCGTCGACTCTTTCGAATCCGGCAAGTGTGTTCGGAAACGTTTCAGCGCTTCCCTTAGGTGTCATCACTCCGACATTGCTAAGAGCATCGGCGCAGAAGCAATAACCTTAAACGTTATTCATCGGGCGTACACCTAGCTATACGCTAAAGAGAATTTTACGGGAATTCATACTGCACCCATTTCGCAAATGTCATGCGCTATCGCGCTACTCAAAGACAGTGCTTTGCACTCAAGACTCCGTCGCCGTGAATTTTCAGATGACTGGGGGCACATGACTTATTTACACCAACGCCACCGTGCTCGCAACACTCACACTGAGAGATTCGCATGTACAGTCGCGGACCGAATATTATGGACCATGAAATCTAAGAAAAAGCTGAATATCTCCGCAACCTCACAACGCGATCTGGTATTTGCATTTTGGACCTCGACTAGAATATGCTAACAACGTTGTCGTGGGCAGTTTTACTGGTTACTGCGACAGGCTGCTCGGGAATTTAACGTTTTTGGAGATCCCGTGGTCCATTTTATTCTGTCCGCGACTGTACATCTAAAGAGACCCTGTGGCTCGCCCTCGCGTGCTCTTCATCGGTCGCATTTAGCGTCTCAGTATTTTTTAGAAAAGGTGCCGAGGAGAGCCTATGCTTTGTAGCAAACGATACATAACGTACCATCCATTGACTTTTGGGTGCACGCTGTGGGATACCGAATGATACTCCACGCGTGCGACCCTCCCGTAGCTATACAACGTGCGCGCAGCGTAAACCGCGTGGCCCGACTAAACGTCACTGTAGTTCTCGAAAACATGTGGTACGCACTGCATGTAATAACGCAAATGTACCGATGCATCGAACGTGCTATATATGAAGTGAACTACGGTGGTTGCCTGAGCTAGTTGGCAATTCATGATCAAAAATGACGTACAGCGCGAAAGACAAAAACTGCGAAGACGACATACACAGCGCTGACTTCCAACAACACTTAATTGCGTTGCCACATCGTGTGTATATATACAAGAAAGGGCATGCGCAGAAAATGAAAGGCAGTCACATGGGGTGTTCTAGCAGCAAGTCGCTGAAGGTTCAGTGACTTGCCTTGTCCCTGTCTTTCGCGCTGTACGTTATTTTTGATCGTGCTATATATATGCGGCAGGCTCATCGCCGCTACGGACGGTTACTCCGATCACATTCATGCGAGTCGGCAGCGCATAAAAATTTTCTTAAAAGCGGACAAAACGCTCCGCTGACTTCCAGTTAAAGCGTTTAAATTTATTTAAACTGAGTGATAGAATAATGCCCGAGAACGCCTAAGGCGCCAACATTACAAGGCTTTAGTAATCGATAAATTGAGGTAAATACGGGACACGATTTGCGACTCGCCGGCACATTCAAGTACTGGACCGATGACGTAGGCACTACTCGTATTAATTCTGTCGCTAGTACTTAGCCTCTCGTACTGAGAAGATTACTGCATTGTATTACAAAACTGAAGGAAATACTACTTGTCCAGTTCTTTTTGATGTTTAGAACAACGATCTTATGGACGCTATCACTGACGACGCGGTCGGTCGAAATGTTTCGTTTTCGCAAGACTGTGCGCCGCCCGCGCTTTCGCATTTCAGTAGTTTCGTTATCGCCAAGTGCTGCGCTGGTTTTGTACGCTCGCGAAACTCGCCCAAACTGCAAGTAGCATAGAATACCGCGTCGATGTGATTGTGTGGGATGCCGGAATGGTCCACGCCATTTGACCAAAAGCAGCTGCAGAGTCCAATCTAACGCTCTTTCTTGGCTCGGCTTCACCATGACCGCACGTCTGCGTTTTGCAAAAAAAAAAAACATAACGCCGTCTGTCTGGCACTGTTTTACTTACCGACGGCAGCAAAGGGCGATGATATCGTATGTAACGTCACCACTCTCTCTCTCTTTCTCTCGGGGCCGGGCAATTTGAATTGCGCTAGAAGTATGTGGACCCTACATACGCGATTTCCTCGTAAACTAAGCCTTTTTTTCTTTTTGGCACGAAACAAATGCTGCATGGCGTGGTTTCTGGTATGGATCCCTTCAAGACGCGTCGCGCCGGCGTGAAAGAGACTTCTCGGAACAGATGACAATGCGCGTCCTGTGACTGAATGGCGCATGTTTAGTCTATGGAAGGTTTCAGCTTGTCTGCGTGCGCATTGCCCTTCACTGAATACAGGTAGACGTGGACGGTGGTAGCAACGACGGTAGCGACACCACGAGACGCCTTGTTGAAGCACAACGCGTTAGACGCGTTTTCCTGTTACATTGATGTCCTATAAGTAATAAAATTTAAAAGAAGAGGTGCCGCGAGTGAATGATTTCGTCATTGCGGACGTTTTAGGCCAGAAGCCAAGTAGAATGCGGTTGCTCAGCTGCTGTAATAGCTCCACAGCATGTTTGTTTTAAGCTTTGCGCCACAAGGTGGCGCCGTGAGCGCGGTTACTTACATCTACGTCATTGGTTGACCTGATATCAAATAGATGGTATTCTCTCAGCCTGAAACGGGAAACGTTTAGCTCGTTCATATACGCATGTCCATTCACGGAACGCCGGAAAGATGGGCGCGAGCAGCAGCGCTCGTGGCGCCACCTTCTGATGGTGAGACCAACCAGAGCGCACGAAACTATAAAGCCCTGACGACAATAGTCAAGAGACCAGAGTGATGTACTGTAATAAATGCGCTTCAACAACGCACCAAACCATTTCTGTGGTTGCAGTTCCTGTACCACTTAGTTACTGGCCTGAAAGCGTTAGAAGTGACAAATTATGTTTTATTTTTTCTTCAATGAGAACTGTCAGATCTCGCCACCACCACTACTCCTGCTGCTGCCCACGTGTCTGGCTTTTTGGTACTCCGTAAACTGCAATATGGACATGGGCAACCTGTAATTTTTCGAGAAAGCTTTAGCCTGCTTGTCTACGCTTTTTGATTTATGGAACACAGGGCTACTGGAGACGTAGGCGTGTGTAGCCGCGTTCGTGGCGCCAAACTGTGGCCCAGCGTTTAAGGAGAAAAACACCGACACCGACGCCGACGACACCGGCTTTTCTGCGACACGAGCTCCTTAACGCTGTCGCGTTAAAATTGGAGGACGCTTAAGCTTCGCCGTCAAGAGTGGAACGCGACAGCGTTCCCGTCGACCCGCCAAGGGGTGTAAGACAATGCGCTACGGCGCAGCGATCACTTACGAGGCGCCCCGCATCGGACATGGTGAGCGTCGAGCAACGCAGTGTTCGGCGCGGCAACGAAATGTGCGCCTGAGCAAACGGCACAAACCAAAGAACTCGGTGTCTCGGAGGAGGAAACGATCTACGCCAGCCGAACGTCGTTATCGGCACGGGCAGAGAGATAGATAGATAGTAATCTAAAGAAAGGAACGGCGCTTGAGTCTGCAACCCGTGTGGGAGAACGGCGAAGCGTCGTCAGGGGAGAGGGAGTCGGGGCATGCGACGCGCCTGGCACCGGTCCGCGCACAGCCGTGGCGCGCTACCTGTCGGGGCAGCGCCGTACATTGAGAGGAGGGGGTCTTCTGTGTTTGCCGCAAGATGGCTCTGCGTGTGCGGTAAGCACAGAAGAAATGTTGCGGAAACGTACTGCGCTACTCATGTAAATGCGACTTCCGTAAGTTACATGCTCGTAATTAACGATATACACCGCAGTATAACTTTCTACGGCACGTTTATAAGGCAACACCGCATTCACTAGAAGCACTTTTGTACTTCTTTCAAGCATCGAACTCGTGGCTGAGTGGTAGCGTCTCCGTCGCACACTCCGGAGACCCTGGTTCGATTCCCACCCAGCCCATCTTCGAAGTTGCTTTTTATTTATGAAGTGCCTGCAGTGATTTATCGCTCACGGTCAACGCCGCAAACGCCGACGCCGACGACACCGGCTTTTCTGCGACACGAGCTCCTTAACGCTATCGCGTTAATAACACTGCTACTAGAGCTAGCTTGTCAATATACGCACTGCACTCCACGGAATACGGGGTTACCGGAGACGTGTGCGTCACAAGCAAGGCTAGTACCGTTACACTGTGGCATTTTGTCCGACCGCCACACATTCGTAGAGTTCATCTGTTGCATGCGGGTTCTCGTTGAAACAGACAAAAGAACTGAATGTTAGAAGTTACCAAAGCTGTGCTTTCTCTGATTATGGTCTGCACCAGCAATTCAGCTGTTAAGGCCTGCATCGCCGGCCCCCCGGTATTCTGTAAACTGCTGTACATGTTACAAAAGGAGATAAAAAAATCACTGTTATTGCAATGGCCAACCATATTCGACTTCGATGATGCTTAACACATGCTGTCTTTTTTTTTCTTACCCTCCTTCGACGACAACAGAGCACCCAGGCGACACAAAAGCATTTCAACGGGTTCGGGTTAGGATACGGTTAGGTTAGGTTAGGTTGGTTAGGCAAAGCGTCGTGAGATGTCACTGGTACGGCAGTTGACGTGTCCGGTTGTTCGTGAAGCATGACGCGTACGCGGACAAGCTAAGAGTTTAAATTTCTTTGCTGCGTAAAGGAACTGAAACCATGTGATGCCTCGTTAGGGCTTCTGGCAGTGGGCAACGAGTGCCTCTTGATTCTCCCGACCGCCCTGCTCGCGAACCCAACCCAACGACTGGATGACGTTAGCGTGACGTCCCTTGTGGCTGCAGGTACCTGGACCGCTACGAAGACTGCGTCGACACGGCGCTTCGCGGTGCCCGGGAAGATCCGGAACTCGTGACGCACATGGAGTACTTTGTCGGAGCACTTACGCGGAAGTACCGAGCGATGTGCTACGCTGTGACGAAGCTCACGACGCCTGAGGTTGCCAGGCGTCCTCAGGGTAAGCCTCGTTCACCCCGCTGCACAGTCTACTTTCAAAGTGAACTCCGGGTGTCCGAGAAAATGCGACTTAAACGATTATTGAACAGCGTTAATGAGAAAGTGGCCTAGAGGATTCGATAGACTTTTACAGATCGAAAATCAGTCAGCAGGCCTTCGGGTAAAGCCTGAGCAATCAGTGCTGTAATATACGCTAAGTCTCCACATTATGCGTGAGCCCTACTGTAAGGGCGAACTGGAAGTTTACTATAGGGGCGGAAAAACAGAGTGATGGTGTGCGTACAGTCGTCAGCTTCATATCATCATTAGTTAGAATCATCTAATGAAATTTATTGGCATTTATTGGCAAAATCGCCAGAGCTTTGGAGCAGCAGACGTCTGACAGCTGCCGCGTGGACTGGATAATTGTGAACTTTATGACGATCTGGAAAATCAGTTCCGTGGAAACACCCATGGTGGAGAAAGATTCATGAAAGCCTCCGTGCTGTATAGTGGGAGGCTTGACAATTCTACCGTTTTTGAAACGTTCTCCTAATTTGTGGATTTCTGCAGAACTGATCTGCCATATTCGCTGTCCCTGCGCTTCCAATGGTCGAATGGTTGGGCGTCTCTCTGCGATCTGCTAGCCTCCTGTTAGCCTTGTAGGTAGAACAACTGTTTCGGAAAGGCGCTGCCCCTTTTTTGACCCCTAAGCAAACACGACTTTTCTTACTAGCTCCGTGGTACAGTCGGGTAGATGTCGACTTTCTCTCTTGTGAGTATTTTCGGTGATCCAAGCAGCAGCTCGCAGACTTTTGACAACGGCTGCACTAACTACTCCGCCTCCCTAATATCTATGTTGCAACAATATTTGACACGATTGGCTTGAACCAGGGACTTTTAACATTTCCTTGGATGACTGTAAAGCACTGCTGTCAGGCTGTCACATAATAATGCGTAATAGAGAATTAGGCCTCTGAAATTGCAGCACGTCGGGCCTCACCATGAGAAGTAGGACACTTGGTAAGCCGGCAAACACGCATCATCAAGGATGGGTGGCGAGGTTTCGTTTCCTTGAAGTTCCCTCTCGCAGTGACATCATGGATTATGGCGGTGTCTGCTATAGCAGGGGTTCCCAAATTTTCTGGCATTGGGAACCATCGTTCCCCCCCTCCTTCCTTCCCAGAGTGCCGCGGAAATCCATCACCACTTCTTTTCCTCACTGATGTGCTTATTCATGACCTCGCGATGATTCTTGCGATGAATGAATTGAAATGAGAAGAAAATAGGTGCACATATTATCGGATCATTTAAACAGGGTAATAATCCACCCCAGGGGGTCGCGGGTCGGATTTGTTTTGACCACTCGTAGAACCGTAAAATGCCGTTGGCGGACGGCCGGGATTTCGTGAGACAAACATCAAATCAAATCAAATGTATTTTCTTGTATACATGCTGAATGGTCATTTGGGGCTAAAATAAACATAGATAGGTTGACGTGTTCCAAAAATCTTTATAAAGCAAAAACAACCAAACAGAGTCTGCACAAATTACGACAGTACAACATGCTTACGATACATCAGGCGCTTAGTAGACATGCCGAAAAGGAAGACGAAGATGGGCATCTGGGTTTGGCACGAACTGGTTTCCATCTTGGTCTCTGGCTGCTCTGCTCTTGTAAACACCTTGTAAGTAGTTCCTTTGTTTGTGTTCCACCGTAGACCCTATCGAGCATCTCTGTCGGAACGTCAGGTAATTCAAACTGAGATTAACCAGATGTTCAATAAAAACATCACTGAACTTTCTTCGAGTCCGTGGGCGTCACTGGTAGTGTTGGTTAAGGAGAAGGACGGGACATGGCGCTTGCGCGTGGATTACCTCCATCTGAACAAGTTCACTAAGAAAGACGTCTACCCGGTGCCTTAAATCGACGACGCCGTTGACGGTCTCTATGGTGCCAGCTAGTACTTCTCTATTCACCTTTGACTTGGATACTGGCAGATCAGGGTCGACGATATGGACAGAGAAAAGAAGGCATTCATAATATACGATTGTCTTTTCCAGTTCAGAGAATGCTATTTGTATTATGTAACGCGACGCCCATTTCTGAGCGTATGATTTGATACTCAGGTTGAACGCCTCTCACCCATACTTGTGTTTCGTAAGGCCAGGCAACAACTCAACTCATTGAAATTTCATTTCGGCCGCTACCAAACTACGGTTTTGCGCCATCTTGTCGACGCTTCTGGAGTTCAACCTGGCACCGACAAAATTCGTGCCGTCCGAGACTTTCCAGTTCCGAAATCAGCCACAGATGTTCACAGTTTTGTTGTGCTGTGTTCTTACTTCCGCCGCTTTGTCCAAGATTTTGCCGCTATTGCTCGGCCTCTATCTCACTTTTTGAAGGAAGGCGTACACTTCTCATGGGGATCTCCGCAGTCTGCCGACTTCTCTCGACTCATCACACATTTGACCTCACCACCGATCGTCGCCCACTTCAACCCTTATGTCCCAGCAGAATTGCATACGAATGCCAGTGGTCGTGGTGTAGGCGCTGTACTATCCCACAGTCAGCGTGGCCACGATCGCGTTGTCACTTATGACAGCACGCCACCACTAGTGCACAACTATTGTATTACGGAACGGGAATGCCTTACTGTGGTGTGGGTGGTTGCCGAGTTCCATAGTTACCTTTACAGCCGTCCCTTTTGTCAAGTAACTGACAAACATGGTCTCTATACTGGCTTTCCTCCCTAAAGGATGCCACGGACCAGCTTGGTCGTTGGGTTTTGAGGCTCAAAGAGTTTACATGCTGAGTGATTCACAAGTTTGGACGCAAGCACCAAGACGCGTTTAGCTTGTCGCGCTGCTCCGTTGACAGCTCTGGCGACCCCGACACCGAGAATGCTTTCTGTGTTTTCTCCGTGTCACAGCTCCTCCGTATCGCCGACAAGCAACGTCGTAATGCCTCACTCAAAGCTCTCATCGACCGTTCTGAATCGACGCCCGACGACTCTTCCTTACGCCTCTTAGTTCTTCAGGATGGTACTTTGCACTGTCGTAGTGTTCATCCCGAAGGCCCCGAGCTCCTTCTTGTAATTCCAAATAACCGCCGTTTGACCGTTCTAGGAGAACTTTACGACGCGGTCGCCGGTGGACATCTCGGCGTCTCTCCGACCTACGATAGAGTACGCCGCCGCTTCTGCTGCCCCGATTTTGCAAATTCTGTGCGACGCTACGTTGCAGTTTGTGAGCCACGTCAACTCTGCAAGAAGCCATCCCTGCTTCCCTCTGGTTACATTCAGCCACTTTAAATCCTGGTAGAGCCATTCGCTCGTCTTGGCTAGGACCTCTTGGGCCCTTTTCCGGTATCTGCGTCGGGGAACAAGTGGGTTGCTGTCGCTGTTCACTACGCGACCAGATACAGTGTCACGCGCACTCTTTGAACCAGCTGCACAACTGATGTGACAGATTTACTGCTACACGACGTCATCTTGGTGCATGAAGCTCCACGCCAAGTGCTCATAAACCAAGGCCGTACCTTCTTCTCCAAGGTCATGGATGGCATCATGCGAGTCTGCACTATCCAGCATCAGTTTACCACCTCCTACCATCCGCAAACCACCGACCTGACCAATCGATTGAACCGGATCCTTACAGATATGCTGGCGAAATACGTTTCAGCTTGATCAACTGCCCCCAAGGCACTACTAAAAAAAGTTAATCAGTGATTTTTTGTTAATTAGTCTTCTGAAGCTCACGTTATTAGCGGCAAGGTATGTCCGCCTCGACTAGGAACTCGTCTGCAAAAACGCCACGTTCACTGCGCTGATCGTTTGTTTTTAATTTTAAAAATCTGTATTGTTTAAAAAAAGGCAGCCTGTATGCCCGAGTAATTGACATGAGTAATTGTCCGAGTAAGCAACATGACCTCACCGACAAATGGAAAGTGAGCCCGAGTACAGGCACAGGATCTATGGCGCCACGGCGATTTCGCTAACTTTGACTCCCTCTCGCCACCCGTCCATAGTTTATTGCGTTTCTTTCTCGCTTGCCAAGCCTTCTCAGCAGGGTAGAGGAGTGAGAGAAAACTCGGTTGCTGTCTGAACATTTTCCTGTGGAGGAAACATTATGCGGGAAAGAAGAAATGGCTCAATTAATATCGCATTAACGCCACTTTATGCCGCAGACTAAACACATATTCGACGAATTGTGAGCGTGGCTCCACATCGACGTCCGCACATCTGTTTGAATAGATACGACGAGCGTGCTGCTAATTTATGCATAAGGCACACCGGGAAGTAAGTTAGCTACTGAAGCGTAAATATCATCGCATTTCGGCCACTGTATAGCCAGCGCGCAACTCCAACTGTACACTTTGACTTCCGTCGATGACACCGCGCCGATTAATGCGTCGAAAGAACGGGCACCACGTGGTAGGCGCTCTAAAGTTGCACGCGTCATCTGTCTATCGTTTGTTTGTGTTTTTTTCGCCAAGTTCGGGTATAGACAATCACGGAAGCTGAAAATTAAAGGGTAGAGTCGCACGCTGGAAGTCAATCTTTACGAAGCGTTTAAAGATTTAAGCGATGCGAGAAAGCGTCTTTTAACGAAGATGCCAACCCTCGCAGTGAAGGTTCTCCGCGCGCTGTCCGGGTTCGAGAACAACAGCACGTCCGAACCCGAGGTCATCGAATGCGACTTGCACGCCAAGACGGCAGTCTTCTTCGCCTGCGGTCTGCGGTTCAACGAAATCGTGAGCTACAACCCGCCGAAGGAAAAGGTCTGCATGTGGGTATTCACGTGTCTTCTTTTTTTTTTCTCGCTCCTGGCACTGCGCATGGGCAACTGCCTATGAGTCAGCCTACATAACCCCGGCATGTGAAATTGCGAGCGACTCCGCAGTCCTGCATGTATCCACCTCAGTCTGGATGAGCCGGAGAGTGTCCGAGTGGCTGTGAGAATAATTCAGATGAATTGACATAAGTCCGAATGGGCCTCCGTCTGAATGAGTTGGGCCGAGTCAACTGACATGCTGTCTCGTAACAAGCTGCTTCAGAACGTCGAACAATGTAGTGGCACCTTGTGCTTAGTTGGTCGGCGTTACAGCCTCGCTCTGTGGTCTGTGGCCACTATATCTTGGAAATGTTAGTTATATCTGAAGTCGAGTTTCTGTTTATCGGAATGACCATGATTGCGTTCAAAAAAGTAGGGCACATAGTCGTTCTTGTATGGGTCCCCTCCTTAGCGAAATGTCCTGTTCATCGTAACATTGTCCTGTCAAGAAGGCTTTCGCAATCTTTGACTGTTAAAATGCATCAATTTGTAGATTGCTCTTTACTAATAGCTAACTGTTGTGATGACGATGATTTTCAGTCCAATAGTGTGTCCACCCTATTATATGTTCTCAGCCGTTGCAGCTGGCACATCAATTGCCTGATGATTCTACCTTGGCTAAAACTGTTCATTTTCTGCAATGATTTCAGTGTTGTGCACAAGCTAGAAAATGGGAAACATCCGATGCCTAAGAACTCGACGTGTTCAAAGTTTGTTCAGAGTATATTGCCAGAAAGCTACACTTGGCCAGCACAGGCTGATCCATGCGTCACTTATCAATGGCACAACGTGAGCATAGATCGTTTCCACGCGACTGGCCGCTCGAGGCACCTTGCGTGTATTCGCGGGCTTAAAAAAAATTTAAATTGTGGGGTTTTACGTGCCAAAACCACTTCCGCATTATGAGACACGCCGTAGCGGAGCACTCCGGAAATTTCGACCACCTATGGTTCTTTAACGTGCACCTAAATCTAAGTACACGAATGTTTTCGCATTTCGCCTCCATCGAAATGCAGCCGCCGTGGCCAGGATTAGATCCCGCGACCTCGTGCTCAGCAGCCCAACACCATAATCGCTGAGCAACCATGGCGGGTTTGTGCGGGCTTCTTTCACGCTCGGAAAAACACTTTTATGTAGCACGTATTGAACAACAGAAAGCTGTACCGGGAATTTTTCATGTTGCTCCACAATTTTCTCATTGATATTTTTGACCTCATTATAATATATTGGGCAGTTGATTAATTCCTTAGGGACTAATTATGTTATCATGCGGAATGAAAAAAAAATATGAGTATCTCTAAGCACCGGCGAAGAATCTCTTGGTTCTTTGGCATTTGTATATATTTAAGCCTTGGTGCATGACACTTGGGACACCTTGTATACGCGATACGGGAAAGTGGAGGGTAACTCGCCAAGGAAGTCATTGTGTTCAAGAGCAACCTACTTAATACGTGCGCTTCCTGAACGAGGGCACTGGACACGGCGCCTCCTCTCGGTTGCAGGGGCTACTACCAGTTCGACAAGTGCACAAAGGTCGTGCAGTGCCAGTCCCTGTCCGACTTCAACACGCACTCGATGCACGTGCGAGACGTGCTGCTGCAGCCGTACGAGCCGTACTGCCACGGCTTCGTGCCACGCGCCGTGGACGAGATTATCATACAAGAGCCCGATGCGTACTTCCCGAAGGTAACTTACGCAGTCACCGCTCGGCAGTCCAGTCGAAGGTCGTTCTGCTCCTTCTCGTTCATCCTTCTTGTGGTTCATCATAGCGCGTATCGCTTCACCGCTCGCGTCCGATGCCCACCGGCTGAGCGAGTCAGAAACACGACGGTTGTGAGTCTTGATGCGCGTGACGTGAGTCAGCCGTGTCCTTATGAGGAAAACAGCGCAGCACTATGCAAGGACAAGAAAAGAAACCGAACGGGGGCGTTCTTCGTTTGTTCTCGCCTCTTGTCGCGTCATTGTCTTCGTAATGAATCGCTATCAGCTATAGGTAGGTTTTCGGGGCTATTAGATGTGTTTTGATCGAGTGGCTACCAGTATTTGTGGGACGAGAGGTTACATACGTTACGTCACTGAAGCGGTCTGGAATGACGAAGGGACCGAAGTAGCGGGCCACGAACTTGCGGCGCAAGCTGCGTTGTGAATAGGCGCCCAGAGTTAGGCGAGATCCCTCTTTAGCTTAAGAACCGTGGCGGTGGCAGACGTTGAAGTGAGTTCTTGAACGCTGTTGACCTGTCAAAGTGCGGAGGCGGATGATGCGACAGGCCACACCTGTGCGGATATGTAGCTATGGAAGTTAACACTTCGCCCCCGTGTTATTTCCTTGTCTTTTTTTCCTGTGCCTGACGTGCGTGCGTGCGCATGTGCGTATGTTTGCGTGTGAGCGTGTGCACATGTGTGTGTCCGTGCGCGTGTGTGTTTGTGTGTACATATGTGTGCGCATGTGTGCGTGCGTGTTCGTAAGTACGCGTGCGTGTGTGCGTATGTGTGTGGGGAGAAAGAGAGAGAGACGACACAGACGATGGACGTCATGCTGTTCGTAAAGTGGTGAATTCAGGAAACATGTCAAATGGCGCCGAGACATCAAAATCACACATCTGTCGTCGGTAGAGGAAGGCGCGACAGACAGTTGGCGCCCACGTGGCGGTTACCGCTTTTGTAGCATACCGCTTGTCAACCTCTTGAAAAGGAGAAAGGGGTCTTGAAGGCAGGTCCAGCAGCAGAGAGAGTGACTATTGATGATGACTGAGAAGTGATCAACGGCTGTAGACGTGCGAGTGAAACTTGTGAACGCCAAAAAGGACTTCGAGACGCTCTGTATAGTTACCCCTCCGATTTGCTCAAATAACTTGCTCAATTCCGGAGGCAAAACTGCCAGCTTGCCGAAATGCTCGATGCCTGTGCTATCGCCGCAAAACGTTGTAGACGTACAGGTCGAAGGAACGGCTACATTTGCGCTTAATAATACGGGCTCAGCAGTTAGTGTTTACGTGGTGGGCTTTGTCGACGACTGGGTAAGGTCGCCACGTCACTTTTCGCTGTTGTACTTCAGACTGCGAGCACTCAGCCCATCCAACCATCTGCTGCGTTCACTGCCACACTCATTATTCGGAGCAATCTCTATACAATCGAGTTTCTTGTGTTGTCTTCCTGCTCTCATAACGTCATCACATTTGTGGTGTTCAAATAAAATTGAATTGAATTGAAATAATTATAGTGTGGTACTGCTTGCTGCGTCATAGCGCTCTCATTGACTGCACCCGTGCGGAATACGCACTGTCTTGCCTCTGCAACACTATGCCGGATGTTGTTGCAGCCGATACCGAGGTCCCTCCAGAAAGTTGGTCGCTTGTAGTTTTGTCATGTCCACCTGTGCTCGACGCTTCTCTACTGCTTACGCTGTCATCACTGCTTATTAAGCGCACAATTCTATCACTTTCATTTGCCGATCTCGAAATAATCTCTGGCGCCACAACGATGCTAATTCACGATCTTCCCATTTGCCTACTCGCTCACTCTCTTTCATGGCGACTCCCTCGGCTGTGTCGGTGCCATTGACTTTCTTCAGTCACTAAAAGGGCCTGCTTCCTTTTCTGTTGTCCCGTTCGATACGATTACATTACTTTCAGACTACCCACCAGCGCCTGCCGAAGTATTAGATTCTGGCATTGACGCCAGCCTTTCCACAGGCCTTGGGCTGTACTGACACTGTCGCACACTATATCGGCACTGAATCGGTGCCTCCGCTACGGCAACACCCGTATCGTGTTTCAACAGCAGAACGGCGGCTTATGACGCATGACGAGGTGGAGGACATGTTCGTACGTGGCGTCGTTCAGGTGGTCGTCCTCATTAGGGCTAGTGCGAAAGAAAGATGGCCCTATTCGATTCTGTGTTGGTTACCGTTGTCTCAATAAAATTACATGGAAGGTCATCTATCCCTTGCCACGTACTGACGATACCCTCGATTACTTACAAGGTTCTGAGTATATTTCGTCATTAGACCTGCGGTCTGGCTACTGGCAAGTGTCTGTGGCTGCATGTGATCACCGTAAGACTGCGTTTGGGACGCTTATGGGTTTTATAAATTTACCGTCATGCCGTTTGGTCTCTGATATGCGCCTGCCACTTTTGAGGGTACGGTGGACAATATCATTCGCGGTCTAAAGTGGAACGTCTGCTCATGCGGTATGTACGACATCGTCCTATTTCCCACGAATTTTTCACACATCTCAGCTGTCTCCGCCAAGTTCTTACGTGCCTTAAGACTGCTGCCCTTCACCTGAACATTAAAAAGTGTCGTTCAGCTGCTCGTAAGTCGACTATCACGGACGTAGTTGTACCGACACGGAGTTATCTTAGACCTCGGGAAACTTGCCGCTGTCGCGAACTTCCCGAAACTGACGGCAGAAAATACCATCCGAAGTTTCATTGGGCCCTGCTCTTACTTTCGTCGCTTTGTGCGCAATTTCTCCGCCATCATTGCATTTCTGATGCAGCTTCCAAAAGCTGGCAGCGACCTTTCTAGTTGTTCCCCTGAATAGGATGTAGCATTCCGAATGCTCTGAGTCAGCTGTTATCTCCTCCGATACCCCGTCACATAGGTTCCCGAGCTCCTAAGGCACTGCATAGAGATGCCAGTGGTGTCGGCCTTGATGCAGTACTCGCGCAGCGCAAACCCACCTATGCAGAATGTGTCGCATACGCTATTCGCACACACGCAAAGGCTGAGACCGTGTATGTGTCACTGAAAAGGAGTGCCTGGCCATTGTGTGGGCTCTCGCGGTGTTCCGGCCTTACCTCTATGGCCGTCCTTTCTACGTCATCACGGATGCTGCGCTGGTTGTCGTCCCTGAAGGACCCCTCGGGGGACCTTGGCCACTTGGCACATCAGCTGCAAGAGCACGACGTACAAGTGGCGTACAAGTCTGGCCGCTACCACTATGAGGCGGATGCCCTTTCTCGGTGTCTGCTACCACTTGACGCTTCCTTGGTCTCGGCGCTCAACTTCCATTCTTTCCTGTCGGAGCAGCGCAAGAATTCGTGGATGGTTATTGTCCTTAACGTGCTGACCGCCCCCTTGGCCCTCTCTTCTTGCCGCGAGCTCAACCGTCGAGCAGCTCATTTTGTTGCACGCGACAACTTTCTCTACCACCGGAACTATAAGCCTGACGGTCGAAAGTGGCTCCTGGTCGTATTAGACATCTGGGCTGCTTTTTAGGCCAACCTACAGAGTGCTCATGCCGGCGTGTTGAAAGCGCATGAGAGGTTGCGCCAGCGCTTTTCCCCGCGCGGAATGTGCAACTTCGTCGGCAAGTACACGGCGTGCCAGCAACGCAAGGCGCCTCCTCGGCATTCGACTGGCGCACTTCAATCTGTACTTTGCCAAGAGCACCATTTCGACCGCGTCGGCATCGACCTTTATGGCCCACTCCCGTCCACCATGTATGGCAACAGATGGATCGTCGTTGGCGTTGACCATTTCATCCGCTATGCTGAGACAGCAACCGTTTCCGCCGCTACAGCTGGGGCGGTTGCTTTGGGTGCGTGCGGGTGGTCGCACCATGCCGAAGCACGAATTTCTACGCGATTTCGTGCTTCGCAATTCCTTGACAATGTGTTGTTGCAGTACGCTGCTTGAGAAGTCACACTTCCACCAGTCCTTGGTAGACCAGCGTCGCGTCAGAAAGCAGTTTGATCAATACGAAAGCGTTCCGCAGTATGTGCCTCTCAATTGTGTATATATATATATATATATATATATATATATATATATATATATATATATATATATATATATATATATATATATATATATATATATATATATATATATATATTCATTGAAGCAGGGCATCGGTAGTTCAGTGGTAGAAAACATTCATTAACAGCTTCTACATTAAGTTTTCGTTTCGAATAACCAATGTGTTAGTATTTTATCCAAACAATATTGTTAAGTATAAACCACATGCAACCGATCCTGCGCGTGACAGCGACAAGCGCCCTGATTTAGATGGCTGTCGCACTCACTCGTGGCCTACAAGTCGTACCCCATGGGAGCGACGACTTCGAGCGACATCTCCGTGGTGTTGGCGGTACATATGAAGGAAGTAAATACTCGCCGAAACTAGCGCGTGAGGCGTGCTTTATTAGGTTGTGTTTTGCTGTAAGGAACAGCATAGGATATTTATGAAAGTCGTCCAGTAGGTTCTTATCGTTGCACGTATAAAAATTCAATCGTTTGCTCGTTCTGTGCTACAATTAGCAGCTCTTGAGTGATGTACACCCTCGCAATTCTTTAACGCGAGCGTCGACCGCACGACGTCTCACTGGCCTCGCAGCGGTGAGGGGCACTCCTGAAGCGAATACAGTACCAGTGACAGTGACAAGAACTTTATTGGATTGTCCTGAGGAACTCGATTGGGGGAACCGAAGGCTCCCCGATCAAGTTGGTGGCTCCGCCCACGACGGGACAGGGAGATGGTGACTCTCCGCGACGTCGCGGGCCCTCTGGACGGCCTGTAGTTGGCTTGGGAAATCCGAGCTCCTCAGCAAGGCGTCCCACTTGGACTTGTTATGAAAGTCGTAGCCCGCGTTGGACGGGCACAGCCAGAGCATGTGGTCGAAGGAGCAGCACGCGTGACCGCATTTGAAGCACGATTGAGGAAAGTTTGGGTCTATCCAACTAAGCGCTCTCGGAGTGAGGTACGATCTCGTCTGTAAAAGCCTGAAAGTAACAGCCTGAGCCCTGTTCGGTTTCGGACTGGGGGGAGGGAATTTTCTCCTGCTGTGTCTGTAATGTGACGTAATTTCGTGAAAGGTTGTAAGTTTATCTTTGAAGGGGCAATCCTGCGGGAGAACCGGACCGCTAGCTCTGGCGCGGTTCGTGAATTCACGCGCCAGGCAGTTGGCCCGCTCGTTAGGGTTGCAACCCGCTCGATTAGTTGCATCGTCCATGTGGGCCGGGAACCATGCTATGGTGATATGACCTGCAGTTTCTTCTCGCGTATTAATACGAAACCATCTGTTAACGATGTCGGCTGCGTGTTTACAAACTAGAGCGGACGAGAAAGCCCTTACCGCCGTGCGCGAGTCAGATAAAATGGACGCCGGGCCTTTTGCGGCTTGAAGAGCCAAGGCTATCGCGGTTTCCTCCGCCTCGTCCGCGTGTTTGGCGTAGATTGATGCGGCGCTGATAAGTGTTCCGCGCGCGTCAACGACCGTGATTGCAAACTTGTCTTCGCTGCCATATTTGGCGGCGTCTACGAAGAATGCATCTGCCCCGTAAGGATCTATTCGTTGAAGGATGGCTCTATCCCGCGCTCTTCTGCGACCTTCGTTATATATTGGGTGGATGTTCCTCGGCACGGGCTCAACCTTTATACCTTCACGGGCTAATTTAGACAGGGGGTGTCGGTTGAGCGGTGCCTGTATAGGGAGTTGACCAGCTTCGTCAAGAATTTTGATTCCCGGCTTAGTTGACGAAAGCCTGGAGATCTGTGCAATAAACTGTGCTTCAATTAATTCGTCTGTGGTATTGTGGATTCCGAGTTCAAGTAATTTTAATGTGCTAGCGGATTGTGGAATACCGAGTAATCTTTTGACGCCGGACCTGATGAGTGTGTCGAGTTTGTTCTTTTCAATTTTGCTCCACTTGAGGTACGGTGCCGTGTAAGTAATATGACTGATGAAGAAAGCTTGGAAGACCCTGAGTAGGTTGTCCTCCTTGAGTCCCCCCCTTTTGCTTGCGATTCTAGTTAGGAGTCTTAGTATATTTTTCGCCTGCGCGCTCAGCTTGTTTAGAGCTTCTGCATTGCAGCCTTTGGCGTTGATTAGAAGTCCTAAAATTTTGATGGAGTTCACCGTCGGAATGGGGTGCCCTTCTCGTGTTGTAATTTCGACTGGCAGCGTTTCCAGAGGCTCGAGGTTCCTAACGCCCTGCCTCGACTGTCTGTAGAGGAGGAGTTCGGATTTGGTCGGTGACAGCTTGAGACCCGTGCATGTAAGAAATTCTTCCGTTACATCTATGGCCGCCTGGAGAGATTGCTCTAGATCGGCCAAAGATCCCCCCGGGGACCAGATTGTGATATCGTCTGCATAGATTGCGTGGCCTATTTTTGGGAGTGCGGCCAGCCTTTCAGAGAGTTTATGCATGGCGATATTAAATAGTAGCGGGGATAGGACCGAGCCCTGAGGGGTTCCGCAGTTGCCCAGTTCGTACGGACCGCCCGAGATCGTGCCCAGTCGAAGGAACGCTTTCCTTTCCGATAGGAACGAGAGAGTGAAATTAAAGAATTTCCGCCCTAGGTTGAGATGGGAAATTTCGGTCAAGATGTGTTCATGAGCCACCTTGTCAAAGGCCTTAGCGAGGTCGAGTGCAATGATACCTCGTACGTCCCGCGTTTCGTTATCGAATATAGATCTTTTCAGGAGGAGCATTGCGTCCTGTGTGGAGAGTCCCTTTCTAAAACCTATTAGATTATGCCTAAATAGTTCGTGGTTTTCGACGTGTTCGACGATTCGATTGTGTACTGCATGTTCTGCCACTTTGCAAATGCACGATGTTAGAGAGATGGGACGCAGGTTATTTATGTGCGGGGGTTTCCCCGGTTTGGGGATGAGCACCACTTTGGCGGTGCGCCATTCCGAAGGGACCTGCCCCGAGCTCCACACCTCGTTTATCTCTGCCGTTAGGATTGCGATGGCCTTGTCGGCCAGGTTCCGGAGGAGCTTGTTGGTGACCCCGTCGGGACCCGGGGCCGATCTTCCATTTAGGTTGAAGAGTACGTCTCTGATTTCTGGAACCGTAAAAGGTTCGTCTAATTCTGGCCTGTCTAGCCCCGTGTAAGCCGCTCTCGCGCTTATGCCTTGCGAGTCTCCTTCCTTGACGGGTAGGTAAGTTCGCGCCAGGTCGTCGACAATTACATCGTTTGTGAGGCCCGAGCTGACCTGCTTATGTATGAGCCTATCGACGGCGAAATTTAGCGCATTCCGGGACTGTTTATCATTTAGGAGGCTTTTTATAAGCAGATTCCACTTACTGCCTCTTCTCCTGCGACCGTCCGTTTCGTTGCACGTTTCGTCCCACTGTTGCAGGGCCAGTTGCTTAGAATAGCACTCTATTTCCTTGTTTAGTGACCTTAGTTTTGCTCGTAGTCGGCGATTTAATTTCTGTATTTTCCACCTCTCTCCAAGAGCGTGTTTAGCCTCCAGGAGATGCGCTAACCGAGAGTCCATTTTGGGGACTTCAAGTTTTGTGCTGATTTCTTTGGTCGCGTTTTTGACCGCCTGTTTAAGATTGGTAATTAGTTCTTTGAAGGATTCACTTGAGGGGGGGGGGGGTTCGGCTCGAATTTTTCGGAAAAGATCCCAATCGACGTATTCGTATTTGACCGGAGGTTTGGGGTTGACCTGCACCGCGATTTCGAGAACGTAGTGGTCACTACCCAAGTCCTCCTGAAGATTATCCCACGTGCCCTCGATATTTCGGAAGAATGTGAGGTCTGGCGTTGTGTCTCGACTGACCGAATTACCCCTTCTAGTGGGAAACCTAGGATCTGTAACAAGCGTGAGATTAAAATCGGCTGCACATCCGGCTAAGTTTGTGCCCTTCTTGCTGTTAAAGCCGTATCCCCATTCCGTGTTCGGAGCGTTGAAGTCCCCCGCAATTAAGAGGGGCGCGTTTCTGGCTGCCCTGATTGCGGAATGGAATAGTGCATTAAAGTCTCTGTTCTTATCTGCAGGCGAACTGTAGACGTTAAGAATAAAGACATTCGCGTTGCTCGATCTACTGGGCACGAGCTCGATCAGTTGTGCTTCTAGTCCGCTACGATATTTTGGAACGGTGTGCTCCACAAAAGAGACACTCTTTTTCACTAAGGCGGCGATGCCTCTCCCCGCTTCGCCTTTGTACGCTACTGCGCGATACCCCGACAGAGTAATCTCCTTCTCCGAGAGCGTCTCCTGCAGTAATATCACTTGTGGCTTGTCTGTCACCGATCTGACGAGCTGACCTAACGGAGCCTTGCGCCTCTGGAAGCTAGCGCAGTTCCACTGCCAAATTTTAACGGTATTGTTATTTGTGTTAGCCATCTTGTTTACTGTGAAATTTTAGAGACCTGTGGCGCCCCCGCCGGGATTTGATCCTGTCGGGAGCGGTTCAGTACGTGTTATTTGTCTACTTTTGGACTGAGCCTTAGGTCTTTCTAATAGCGTTACTCTCAACTCTATGGCGGAGAGCATTTCCATAATCCTACTCAGGGTCTTTTCCAGTTTACCCTCGTTTTTGACGGGGGAAGCCGAGGCGGCGGACAGGGTCTCGTTGACCTCGGTTATGTCGCCCTCTTCTTCCTCCTCTGTGTCACTAAAAGGTTCCGGGTTGAGCGCCTTGCGTTTCGACTGCCCGGCTAACGGGCCTGGGTTACTGTTGCTAACCTCATGCCGGTTTATGAGTTTTCCTTTCATGTTGTTAAAGGATTCCTTAAGCTCTGCGAGCTCGTGTCTAAGTTCCCTATTTTCCGCTTCGAGCGCTTGGATACGGGGATCGATCCTATGCTCTGGCTGTGCCTCACCTGTCGTTCCTTTGCTTGATGCGTTCTTCTTCCCAGACGGCTGTGTCGCTCCCTTGACCTTGTCAGCCCAAGTGGCCCGCTTGACGGACTGGGAGCGAGACCAGGATCTCGATCTGGAGGAGCCTTGCCTCGGTTTGGGTTCTCTCCTTCTCGAGCGTGAGCGCCCTCCGGATAGAGATCGGGACCAGTACACATTCGAACTAGAATTCGCCTTGCACGTCCGCACATAAAGTTGCCAATCCCGCCGTCAGTCGCCACTACAAGGCCGCTGACAGGCCTTACGGTCGACGCTCGCGTGCTATTGTTAAAAAAATGCAAGGGTGTACATCCAGTTTCGCCTTCGCGCTATTGGCTACTCGCTCATAGCACTTCTAGATTTGAAGAACCGCTCTAGATTTTAAGAACCGAGCGAATCAAGAACGAGTGCCACGTTGTTAGCGCGACGGCCCGTTTCGTCGCCCAAGGCCGTCGCTCGTTGCCATCGCGCTCAAGATGGCTCTCGCGGGGTTTGTGCTTTAGGGTTATCTTTGTGCTGTCTCGTAATTGTCGTAATCGCAAATTCGCTCTTGTACCCACAGCCGCCGAGCATTACGGAAGGCCCTACAGGCCCGAAAGGCCCTACAGGCCCCGGGGGCCCGACAGGCCCCGGGGGCCCGACAGGTCCCGAGGGCCCGACACGCTCCGGGGGCCCGACACGCCGGACAACTGCGACGGGCAGCCGTTGCGATGAAGACGCTTACCTCGAGAAGTACTTCGACTGCGGCCTCAAGTTCGTGTTCAACATGTATGACGTGGGCACGAAAGGCGACTCGAAATACGAATGCAACGTGTGCAGGTGAGAGCCCAGTTTCGGGCGTCGCAATAGGTTGGGCTGTATTTAGAAATTATGCTTCCACGATGCCAATAAAAAAAATAAAAAATAAGGACGGGTCATTCTTACCGTAACGAGGAGCTCTGTATGCCAGAAAGGAAATGACGGTGAAAAATCGAGCAACGAGGCAGCTTTAGTTCGGAACGAACTGTGATTTCCCTATTAAACTGCATGTGTAACGCAGGGATGCTTTTTTATGAGGCAGGCGCAGGACCCATTTCAATGAAGTTAGCGGCAGTTGCGGGGGAGAAAAGTAAACTCTATCATTTATCGGAAGTACAGCTTTGACTTAAGACATTGAAGCTCTTACAAAAGAAAAAAAAATTGCGAGATCTAGTGCGTCAAAACGAAATAGAAGCCCAAAGTTTATAAATCTGCAACACTGAACCTAAAATGAAAAGCGAAGTTTTGTGAACATTATATGTCATCTCCAGCGGAGAAAGCTTGTTACAATGTTAACGAGGATTTTGCAAAAGTCTTGCTCACGAATTAGTCGTATACTTCAGGGCTGTCCGCTTTCGAAGTGTTATAAGGTACAGTTCACATATTGATAATATCGCTTTTGCTGCTACTTCATCGATTTGTTTATTTTATTTTGTTTTGTTTACCTTTAAAGCCCATCGGACAATAAATGCGGGGTTGGGGGAGGGGTTGTGGGTATACATTACAGTACAACGAATGCCGAAAATTTCATGAGCGCAACAAATATTTCAGTGGCGCTAAAAATGTTGCGCAGTATTCCTACAAAACATCACAGAGAAACACTTGCATAAGAAAATACAAGTACGGTTCCTGATGTACAGGAAGTAGAAGTATACAAGTAAACACTTGCATTGTAATATACAACACTGCAATTTGGAAAAGCAAGTGCACCACTATAAAAGGATTACTTGAAAACACCACGAGAAAAGTAGTTCGATAAACGCACTCCTGCATAGACTCTAGATGCTGGCTGGCGATCACGAATTATTGTACCCTTGCCATGCCATTGAGCAATACTAATGTCCTCTACATATTAATCTTCAACCCTACTCCTACACTTTCAAGTTTAAGGTGCTGAATCACTTGGTGCAATTCGTACCCAAAGTTTCTTTCCTACATAGCATACAGTGCATTGAACTATAATTGTACTTTAGTCGTCAGTATAATCGTCTCTCAAGTATTAAACTTTCGCTAAACAGTTTCCTTGATAGAGTAGTCTGAGTAAGGCTTCGTGAAAACCTTTTCTGCGGTAAAAAATAAATATAATACTTTAATTTGACCTTCGCTTACATTTCGAGCGGACTATTATTATTATTAAAAACTAAATACTGTATCATTTTAAACAGGTTTTATTGTTTCCCTTTGCAATCTCATTTATAATGTTGCGTGACAAATACGTATTTACCTCGTGGCTGACTATACCGCATAGTTTCACACTACAGCTAAGAGACCGAAATCTCTGTGCGTGCTTTAGGCCCTTTTTTCCCCGCCAGATGAGCTCCTCAGCAAGCGAGAAATTTTAGGGCATAAAGTTTCCCGCATTAATCACTAGAGGGAACTGTGACACTAGTGTCTACGGAAACCTAAAGCATGCCGGTTCCATCTGCCATCATGGGAATGGTGCTTAGTGCATTGAGTTGCCTAAAGTTTATTCTTTTGCCTCAAGCGGCTTTGGGACTTTCTAAACTAAGTCTGAATATCCATGCCTTTAAGATTCAGCAAAGCTTTCGACTTAATAATATCTTAGAGCACCAAAAACAAGCTTTGTACATCAACAAAATGCAGATCAAGCCAGTCAAATAGGTTCTGCAGTTTGTAGCTCCTGTGCTTGTCACATTTTAAATCTGATTCTTGAACCGGATATGTTTCCTGAGAAAAATGAATAGAATCAGGGTAATTGTTGTTCTTCAAAGGGCCCAGATTCACTTTTTATGCAATTCGAGAAATGCATTTGAAGTTCAACTAGGCAACTTCAGAAATACTTTGCCGCAAAAAGTACTTCAATGCGTTCAGCAGAAGCGGAGTTATTGGCAATCAAAGTTCACCTATGATCCCCTTCGTGGTGTTTCCCCTCCTTCTTCAGTGCCTTGCACAGCGAAGGCTATGGCGGAGCGGGACTTGCCCACAACGCTCTGCCTGGATAACGTCACCGTGGCGGGCAGTTAAAGTTTGATTTTGGATGTTCGCGTAGACGAAACTATGTTTCATTGTAGCGCCTAGGACGCGCCACGCGTAAATTATTGCAGGGCTTTAGCCAAACGTGGGCAGCCGTGGCCGAGCGTGAGCAGACGATAATCGGCGTCTTCCAGAAGTACGTAATTCTTTCGAAATTAGAAACCCGGTTTTCACCTACTCCAGCCTGTGCATTAAACTGCGTCAATAAATGTACACAGTAACAGTAGGAAGAAGCGCACTGATCCAAACACCCTTCATGACTGGTGTCAGCTGTATACCAATAGCAGCGCGTATGAAAATGTGCTGCATTACGGAATAAAGCGTCTAGAAATGAGTGAGTACCAACGTTCTGTTGAAAAGAGAGTGCTTGAGGAAAAGGTAACTTGCGAGACCCACGGGAAGCGCACGAGTGCGAAATTTGTCCGACATGTTCACAGCAGCGTACGCTACACGCGGACGGCGTTTTCTCGCCAAGGCCGATAGGCGCTTCAGGACCGCTTTAAGTGCGCTAACAGGAATGACACAGCAAACCATAGGCCTACTCCTGTCACTCCCGTACTCTTTACAGGAGTACAAAACATTGCTACACACTGCGCCGTCTAGTGGCGCTGTCATGAAGTCCAGGCGTGGCCTCCGAGAAGAGCAGCGTGGGTAGCCGGTCGCTGTGAACGCGATATGCTCCCTCAGTTGTACACGATGAGTGGACCAACTGCCTTGCCCGCCCGCGTACCCTACCGCACGTGCCTAAACCTTTACCCACTCACCCAAGTTGTCTTTTGGTGTCCATATAGCTATTGGCAATTGCGCAGTAGTCCAAGTTGTAGCGCTGACGCCGAGGGAGCATCGAGTGACAGCTGCATTGGGAAAGTCCGCAAAAGAAGGGTAAAAGCTCAGAAAAAAAAAAGCCCGACCCAACCTCTTCCCTCGAACAGAAACTTAACAACACACAATAACAACACACTGTATCAACGGATCAACACTATATACAATATATACAGCCCTGCAGTGGAGGTCTGTAGGGTGTGTACAAGAGGGTTTTCGCATACATCCTCCATTTGTACGCAGCCTTCGGGGCCGGGCTTCGAACCCGTCCCACTGCAGCATAGTCGCTGCAACCCCCAAGCCACTGCGCTACCCCGAAGGGTGTGAGTGTAGGGTTTAAGCTACCTTATATGATTTGCGTTCGTGTCATGGCCGAAGCGTGAAGCAAGTCAGAGTAATGGGGTCAATAAGTAAGCTTGACGGTACGGTGCATTAGGAAATAAAGAAAATGTACTTGCCGATACCATTCGTATTTGGAAATAAGTGTTAATCGAGGCTGTCGGCGATGTTTGTGATGCTGCTACATAATGTTTAAAAAAAACGCAACATGAACGAGCGAAATCCTCACAGCAAATCGTGCAGAATGAAAAGTTTTCATGCGCGAATAGAAAGACAATGATGCAAGGTCAATGGAATGATGCAAGGTGCATATTCAGCACCATGTTCTCGAATATGAGTATGTATAGTCGGATACAACTTTAGAAAAATGGGAGGCCCCGCCCAGGTGACCGTAGCGCGGCAACCGATTGCCTCCGCGACTAAAATAGTCCCGCTCGAAAAATCGTCCTCCTGAAAGGTGTAATTCTGGGTATAAATAGAGACTTTTGTATTTTGATGAATGGTTTAGTAGAGCTCTCATGTGCTACAGCAGATGCCGGATAGCGAGAGAAAAATAACCCCGTGCCTTCTACAACGCTGCCCGTCGTCTGCTCTTTAGCTTCATTGCAAGTGACAAAAGTAGAAAGAGCAGCTCTGCATGGCTTTTGCGCTTGTTTACATGTACACGGCATATCTACTACTCGTTTTCCAAGCTTAAAACCAATCAGTTGCTATTGAACAAAGCCCTTGTATAAAACAATGCATTTATCGCAATCATTACAAGCCTGGGACGAGAATACGGTGGAGGCAGGAAGGTACAAAAATGATTCATTCATCGTTTTAAATAAATACTCTTGGTTTTAAATAGCATAAAACTTATATTTTTTTCACTTTTGTGTTTTCACAATTTCACAGCACGCATTATAAAGCTTGCGCGTGCAGTGAGCACTGGTGGACAGCAACCAATCGACGGTGATACACAATGCTCGAACACCGTCGATAGACGCTCGGCTATCTCACTGCTGACAATGATCGTTCACGCTAAGTTGACGGCGACAAATGTTCGCGTTGAAGGCTTCTTCTGCAAATATTTTCTGTTGAGATACTCGTAGGTTTGTTTCATGCGCGCACACTTTTCTGATTTCTCCTGAGAATGGTTTTGCTCCATCACTTCACCCCGTCCGACGAAAAACGCAGCGACTCAGCACACGAACACACCCGCCGCTAACAGTAGGCACTAGTCTTTGGAAAACTTTTCTCGTCGTAAGGTCACTCGGGAGCGAAATAAAACAACGTGGAATAAACACGCAGGATGTGTGTTCGTGGCGGTCACCGCGGGATCCTGTTTTCAGGCAGAGCGTAGCGCAGCGCCAGCGATGCTCTCTGCAATGTTCCTTCGCCGGATCACGGCTCAGAATAAACGCACGCGGCACAAATGCCGCATCGTAAGCTCGCAGTAATATATCCGGCATGATAGACCATCACAAACAGTTCTGGAATCCACTCTGACGAGGGACTGAAGCACACAGCTGACGCGTCCTCGCTTTCCGGCAGGCCGAAGACGCCGCCAGGGCCCCACGGGATTGTGGCCGATGCCTAAGTTGGGCCCCCCCCCCCCCCCCATCCCCTGCAAGGGGTAGGGTGGGGAACCTTCTGCGAAATCAATAAAGTTGGTTCATAATCATCGTCACACAGGCAACTTCTGATTGCTACTCCTCAACACAGAATGCTTTTCTGAATTTAATTACCATAAGAGCAGTTAACTTGTGTGATTATCGTGTACTGGGCTCCCTTTCTTACTTCTCCTTTAACGCGTTCAAAGATTTTCTGGTTTTTGTTTCATTCTTGACGAAGAAACCAGACACGTGAACCCGTAGTTCTGCGTCCTGGACTTTGCGAAGTTTTAAAAATAAATATAAATTGCAATGGCCTTCAGCATTATCTGCCCGTCATTGAAAAGAAATACGAAGATATAATAAACTGCACTTTTAAGGAACCGAAAAGCCACTTCGTATATTTGAAATAATTTTTTGCAAGCTTCCTTTTGAAACAGTTAGAATTACCTTTTTCATTTTTATCACGTAATGACATGTTATGCTCTTGTACCTTAATCCTCGACTATTTGTTTCCGTATGATGGAATACTATTATTTGTATAGCGATAATAATTTTAGATGTAGAAATGATTCTTCTAAACTGGTGCTTTGTTTGTACTGAGCTATTTATGTTAATTTTCTTATATATGTTTTATTACTGCAATGTTGTGTTAAATTTAATCTATCTGGAATGTTGCTCATGTTGGTTATATAGGATAGACCATCATAGTTTTAGATATAGATATGTATTTTTTTATTTGCAACTGGTATTTCTTGCATCACTTTAATGGCTGTTATCATTTTTATTGTTTGTATTCCTGCTCAAGTTCCTGTATGAAAGTTATCAATGTTATTGTGAGGAATATTATTATTCTCTAATTACCAATTTATCGTCGGATGTTGCAGCATTAGGCGTTCTTTTTTTTCCCTTATGTGCACGTTCATACCTGATTGTACGCAGCTACCATGTAGAGCAAAAGGATAGACAGTTGGGCGAGAACGTCCTGTCGGCTCCTTTCTCTGTCCGTGTTCACTTTGCGCTATAAGCCAAGATCATGTTACCATGTAGAGGTTTATGGGCATAGTCAAGGGGTTGATTCAGGGTTTAGCCTACATTTCTTTCCAGGATGTTTCGGGAAGAAATAAACGTGAACAGAATTGAATAACTCTCAACAAATTATTGCGTCATAGATGCAAGAATTCGCAGTGTATTATCATGTGCGCAAATGCTCATTGCCCTTGGTGAATTTAGAAAAAAGACGGATTGCTCGGAAATATAGAAAGAGAAATATTACTAAATGACGTCACAAGAGCGTCTACAGCCGTAAGCACGAATACTAAAAGAAAGCCTACGTACTACCCATCGTTCGCATGGTAGTTCAGCGGTGGCGGCGCCAGAATTCCCTTTGGTAATTTTTGTGTTAAGCTCGTCACTGCGATGACTGTGCGCCCTAAAAGTGCATCACTTGTTTGATCAAGCGAATAGCTCTTTACTAGCGTACGGCTATCCGCTTAGATCAGTTGACAATTATTTTAGTCGACGGTTACTGCACGACCTTTCTTTTTTTTCGCTTTCCTTTCAGCGTCGTGAAGTCCCACATGGATTGCCTTCGTACGATCAAGACGGCGTCTAAGTGCGACGAGGATGACATAAAAATCAGGGCCGTCCTCGACTACATCGACCAAGAACTGTGGTCTACTGGAGGCGTCAAGTGCCCCAAGGACCACTGCAAGAAGAGAACCGGTAACGCGAGGATTGCCACTCTAAACACCCCTTGCCAAGCACTGATTTTTTTAATATATCAACTTAACTTTTTGTTGACGAATGTTGTCTACAGGCAACATTCCGGAAAACCTTTCTTTCTTCTTGTTCAGTTTCTGTATTGAGTACAAAGGTTCTGGCTAAAGTTCTCCGGCCAACACTGAATGACAGGCAGCAAGCATCATTTGTTCGTTTCGAGCAACAACACAGGACGAGGAACAAGTTCGGCACATTGCCCGCTTTCTTTTGGAAGCGCGGTCAGAGGAACCCGACCGATGCAGGAGCACCGGCTGCAGTGGGGTGACACAGGTGATGTGAAGCAAACAAATGCACACCTGTGGCTCACGTGTGAGGAGCGACGTCCTTGCAAAGTGCAGACGAAGCCGCAGGTGGCTTGGGGTGAAGCCCGCCTCCAGATATCTGCCTTGTGGTTCCGCCCTAGTGCTGAAACGCTCCCGAAAAAAAAAGAATATATATATATATATATATATATATATATATATATATATATATATATATATATATATATATATATATATATATATATATATAAAAACTTTCGTTTCGCGTATTTATATGTCCAGAAACTTGCCATTAGCTGTCGCTGAAAAGTGTAGAGTAATTGCATTCTCGCGATGCTAACGTATGGGGCGGAAGCGTGGAGGTTAGCAAAAAAAAGCTCGAGAACAACTTAAGAACCGCACAAAGAGTGACGTCGGTAAAAAATTTTAGGCGCAACGTCAAGAGGCAGGAAGAGGGCGTTGTGCATCAGAGAGCAAACGAGGATAACCAGTAGCCTAATTGACATTAAGAGAAAAAAAGAATTTGGAGCTGGTGTGGCCTTGCAATGCGTAGGATGGATGACCAGTGGACCATTAGTATGACAGAATGGGTCCCGAGGAAAGTGAAATGCAGTCGAAGAAGGCAGAAAGTTAGGTGGGGTGGTGAAATTACAAAGTTTGCAGGGGAACGTTGGAGTCAGCTAGCCCAATACAAGTGTAATTCGAGATCGTTGGGGGAGGTCTTCGTCCTGGCTGTGGACATAAAAATAGGTGGATGATAATGATGATGATGACGATGATCACAATCCCCTGTTCATTAAACACAATATGCTTAAAGCG